>NW_013669634.1:100689-106911 GCF_000517525.1 Limulus polyphemus
CGAGCATGTTTGGTGGGACGGGGATTCGAACCCGCGACCCTCAGATTGCGAGTCGAGTGTCCTAACCACCTGGCCATGCCGGGCCGATAATAATCTTTCAACATAAATCTGTAATAGCTGTACAGTAAAGTGTAGAAACTCAAAGGAAAGTTGTGTTTTATTTTATGTGACAGAAACTAATTATTTTGCTTAAAAATTGAAAGAATTTTTTCTAAAAATACCTGAGAACAGTTAAACATTAACATATAAAAAATTTTATTTTTTGAAAGAAATTAAATACTATAAATATATTTGGGGACAGTGATAAGCCTTCGGATTTGCAATAAGGGGTTTGATTCCTCCCTCGGTGGACACAGCAGATAGCCTGATGTGGCTTTGCTATAAACATGCACAAACACACCATAAATAAATTTGAGAGTCTCATGTTTGATTCCTGTTGCCAATAAACTTGCTCAGCCTTTTGCTGTGGGGCATTATGTTTCTTTGTTTTTGAGTTATGTCAAAGTTACTAAAGCTCTCTGCTATTGTCCATAATATTGAACTGCCAAATGGAGGGAAAGCAACCATTAACTATTGAGCTCCTTTACTATTAAATAAAGTATAGATTTACTGTTTTCTTACATCGTTTTTAACTTATAATTGTGTAACTGTATTACTTAATGTTGAATTAGGTGTAAAATTATAGTTCTTACATTGTGCTATATTGTAATTTATAATTATTGAAATTTTATCCTTTAGCATTAAACTGTGAATTTACTTTTTCTACACTGTGTACATGTTATGTTTGTAATACAACACCTCTTACGTTCTTAAATTTGTTGTGGAGGAAGTTATTACAGACATTGGCATGTTTGCAGCCAGAAACTTTCTGACCATGAAGCAAATGATTGTAAAGTAGTAGTAGTATTCATCCATTTAGTGATACCAGACTTTTAACTATGTGGTAAATTACAAACGTAAATGTACTAATCAATATTCAGTAAAGAATAAGAAATTGATAAATCAATATAGCATTAAAACTTATAAATAATTTTATTAAAGTAACAAAACATGACGTATAAAGTTGCTTCAACTTTAAATTGTGTAGAATAATATGATAAACCATACTCTGTGATTAATTATGTATAAATAGGCTGTAGTTGCGGTAGAACTTTTTTTAAGGTGTAAGAAAAAATTATTTTTACAGTTAGTTGACCAAACCTGGAAAAAAAAATTCCTGACCATAAACCATTTATGCCTTCTAAAAGCATTCAGAGAGAGTAACTGGATGTTTATCAGTCAGGAAATTTTCACCCCTTTATTTTTGTTACCAAGTTTTGTAATGAACTGGACACAAAATGTTACTTTGAGATATAACGCTAAATTATATTATGCTAAAGGTTCACATTGTAATGGTCAAGATAAATTTATATATATGCATACACACACCCTAAAGTAGTTTGTTTTTTACTGCAACTTAAGAGTGTAGAAGTTCAACAGGGTCTAAATATTAATATAAATCAGAAAAATTAATACATTATAAACTTTATTTTATTGTTTCGAATTTAGGTAGTATATATATAGTAATGAACTATCATTTTATATCGAAGTATTAAATGTTGTTAAGAAAAGAATTTGGCATGGTATGAATATAGCAACTTCAATTACTACTTCCCTAGAGTATTTCAATTGAAAGTCTATTTGGGAAACTGTTAATTAGAAACAAGGTCTTCGGCCTATTACTCATAAGCCTCTGGGAAGTAAACATGATATATGGAGTAAAAAAAAAATGCATGTTTGTTAAAATATCAGACATGAAACTTAAACTTAAAGTAACTTAATTCTTGATTTGATAAAATTTTACCTCAAACACAGAATTATTATTATTATTGTTTAATTAATTAATTAATTTTGTGTGTGGCATAATATAATAAATGCAATAAGGATAGAGATGGGTGGAATCAGCTTTTTTGCTGATTCAAAATAATAAATTGTTGGCTCATTTTTCACTAGAATGTTGTTTGTACAAAATGACCAATTTCATACTCGTTGGCTCATTTTTCACTAGAATGTTGTTTGTACAAAATGACCAATTTCATACTCGTTGGCTCATTTTTCACTAGAATGTTGTTTGTACAAAATGACCAATTTCATACTCGTTGGCTCATTTTTCACTAGAATGTTGTTTGTACAAAATGACCAATTTTATACTCGTTGGCTCATTTTTCACTAGAATGTTGTTTGTTACAAAATGACCAATTTCATACTCGTTGGCTCATTTTTCACTAGAATGTTGTTTGTACAAAATGACCAATTTCATACTCGTGTTAATCTTATTCTCTTCTACCGGTTTGTTTTCTGATTGTTTTGTTCACATAAAACTGTAAACTTGATCCTAAGAACTAAGAGTATATAACTCGTGTACCTGCTAGTAATCTCGCTAGTAACTGTTAGGTTTAGAATATTTCTTATTTATAATCAATATCACAAGTACAACATCACTTAGAGAATGTGGATATATTCTGAGAGTGCTTAAAGACATTTTCAAACAACTTTTAATATTAGTTTAATAAACTTTAGTACCCTAAAAAAAAAGCAATCACAAATAAAATATTTTAAAAAGCACAAGTAGTATTGGCCTTAATTACTGTATCCAGTGAGTTCTGATATGAACATCGGTATCGTTGGTCAAACAGCATGTATTCTTTAACGTTTACTGAAAAATAATACTTTTTTTCCATTAGTGAATAATGCATTTAATTAACTGATGCCTCATGTGACCAAAACTAGTCATACCTTTTAAAATCTTATATATGAGTTTTTTTTTTAATTTTATATAAAAAGTTGTTTGAAAATGTCACAAAGTAGTATGTTTATTTTATCGACATAAATTCAGTATTTTAGTACTGTAGTCATGTAGAAGTTTGTTGGGAGAAACCCACCTAATGCTTGTAATTGTATATTCTGGTCGTAACTGGTTTGTGTTATTTTGCTATATGAGAAATTTTCATGTTTTTTCATATTTTTCTGCCATTTCTTTCACATTAATTCTAATTCTATTTCAATAATTAAAAAAAAAATAGTATTGGTATTTCTAACATTCATTTAGTGTAATTCATGAAGACAAATGCAAAAAAAAATGCCAATTTTCGTTTCTACACTGCATCAAGGGGAAATATACAGCACACTTCTTGATTTAAAAAAAAAAAATTCTGCCCATCTCAAAGAAATTATCACCCCTTGAGAACATATTATTCATTTCTCTATTTTCAAGTGTTTCCCTCATTATTTTATGCTTATTTTTTGTACAGGGATGTGTTGCCATCCATTTATGATGTCACTTCAAGAGGTTTGATTATTTAATAAGGAAACAAAGCTATGGAAACAGGTAGAAACTAAGTTTAAATATGATTGGATACAGCAAAAATTAGATTTTTTACGTCAGAGTAAATTTAGTCTTTTGAAGAGTAGTTTATGGTTTAGTGTAAAGGTTTCTAGTCACAGCTCTTGTATCATTGATATTCGGGGGGGAAATTCTGAAGTAACAAATTACAGAGCTTGGAAGTTTTTATAGTTTCGTTAGAAATTTGTGACGGTCTAAATGAGGGTGCTGCTACAACCGGGGTTCAGTAATAATAAAAACAAATTATCCATCTATAAGAACACTTGTAATAAACTTTTGCACTGTCAAAAAAACACTGTTAATAAACAAATGCCTGGCCAGAACTTGATACTAATGTTAATAAAAAAAAAAAAGATATAAGTATCATTATTAATAAATTATGGAATCGGGAAAAAGAATCAGATAAAGAAAAAACCTGATTCCAAAAAATACAACAACAAGTTATTCCAAAACACCTTTCAATATTAACAACAATATCGAGTTACAAACAGCAATAATTATATTGTTCGCTAATTGTCACATGATGACTACAACATTGTGCCATTGTGTAGCATACTTGTTGCATAAAAAGTTTGACTAGGCAAAAACCAGATAAAGTGATTCTGAATTGAAAAGCCAATATGCAATCCAGCCTCCTTGAGCAAAGGCCTTTCTAATGATAGGAGACTTGTAGCGATTAATCAAGAAATTTGTGAGAAAACTTCCAGACAGATAAATGCAAGTGTATTATTTATATGATTATTTTTATGTTAATGCATTCAAATAATGCAAAAAATAAATTGGCTAACTGGCTACTTATTTTTTTTTTTAAATTGCAATCACAATATCTTTTTTTTTAAAAACATTTTACCCATTATGAGTGGTAGTAAAACATTTTCATTATTTGATTATCATTTTATTTTATTTACGTGAGATCAGTGTGGGGAACTCTGCAGATTTATAAAAGAAACCAAATAACAATGGTCATTGTGACATCAAGGATTTACAAAGTAGAAAGTGTTCAAGTTGTTATATTTTCAAATTATTTGGGCCAGAATAAGTTTTTTGCAAAATGAACAACTAAAAACTGCCAACAGAAACACTTGAAGATGCCTCATTACATTAAGCGAAAGTGTCTTTGAAAAAATCTGAAAATAGGAAGATTAATCATGTAAAAATAATTGTTAGTTTTACGTAATCGATCAGCACTAATAGCACAGCTCTAGTTAGAATCTCTCTGTACAATCTCCATTATTTGGTATAGATTAACATGATTCTTTATTCGCACCTCTTTTAGATATTTAATCAAAATCCGTATCCAGCAAAAAACATTTTTATATTGATGATAAGAACTTTAACGTGGTAAATTGTAGTGTTCATAAGGATTTGCTTCAGTTTAGCTCAGTATTATTGACGGGGAATTATCATAGGAAAGTGGGAGAAGCCCCCCCCCCCTATTTTGTCTCAAGGATATAGTATACTATGACATTCACAATAATTAAATCAGACATTTTTGCCTATCACCCAAACACATTTGTGTCTCAAGTCCCTGCCCTGATTGAAACATATCAAAAGCTGGATCAGTACTAACATTTTATCTTGCTTTTATATTCAAATATTTTAAAGAAAAATCTTTTTTTCTGGTAGAACTTTGTTTCATTGTTTGTTTGTTTTTCTAGTTAGTTGTGCAAACTGAATATCTGGAAAATATTTTTGCTGGAGAGTATTTTCTTAGAGAGAAGAAAAGGGATCTTTTAATCAGGAGTCCTGATCCAGAACACAGGTGAGAACACTCATTGAACTGATACATATCAGAGTACTATATCAAAATAAGAGGGTAAGCTGTTGTATTATAAAATTGGATCAATGTTTTGGAACACTGATAACAATATTATCAAATTCTGTTGAACAAAAAAACATAATGGACTTGAATTATTTTTATTTTAAAGGGAGCAAATTACCCCAATCACTTCTAACCAAAGTAGTTTTTTTCAGTCTTGAAATGTTCTATTAATAACATATTCTGATAAGTACATGATGCGTATTTCAGGAATTGATTAATTTTTTATCCTTTGATAATGTAGTATAGGCAAATGTTCTATTAATAACATATTCTGATAAGTACATGATGCGTATTTCAGGAATTGATTAATTTTTATCCTTTGATAATGTAGTATAGGCAAATATGTTACAAGGAGACCTCAAATACAAAGGTCAGAAAAGTTATTAATATAACATTAGTTTCAAGAGTATTTGTTAAAGGATATGTCCATTAACCCTATCTCTATGGGTCTTCCTATGGTCACGGGTCAAAGGCCGTGTCATCGTGTTTGTAGTTTTGCAATCAAAATTTTACTGATCTACTATTTTATGAATGTATGTCAATAAGTTTGGTACCAAATTGTATATTATAATTCAAATTTTAGTATTGATCTTTTAGATAATTTTTTAATTTAAAAGTAAATATTAAAAAGAAATTCTAAATATCGATTTTTGTGTGTCACTTGGTATGTTGAATGCAGCACTGGTTCAAATTATATGTTTGTGATGTCAAAATACATCAAGTCTATAGTTTCGTATGAATTAGAAACTCAAATTACTAACATTAACAAGCTAGAATATAAAATAAGAACTTCCTATCTTTTATATTTGCCGAGATATCGCTCATGTACTGAATCAAACACAGTGGTTCTGCTCATTTCTTTCCAGTTTTTGGAAACAGTCCCCTATATACACTTACTTGTGTATATATGTCATGTAAATAACCAATCGGAAGCTCAGAATGTCCCTCTAGTGGTTTTCTAAGCCTTTCTAATGTACCTAGTGTCGTTTCTTTTTTTAAATCAAGGTTTCAATGAGGT
>NW_013669635.1:0-3719 GCF_000517525.1 Limulus polyphemus
AGGTTTTAAGCCATAAACTGGGCCATACCTCACTTATATTGCTCATTCTTTATCTAATTTATTCCGGTTTTAAGCCATAAGCTGGGTGATAATTCACTTATATTGCTCATTCTTTATCTAATTTATTCCGGTTTTAAGCCATAAGCTGGGTGATAATTCACTTACATTGCTCATTCTTTATCTAATTTATTCCGGTTCTAAGCCATAAACTGGATGATACCACACTTATATTGCTCATTCTTTATCTAATTTATTCCGGTTTAAGCCATAAACTGGGTTATATCTCACTTATGTTACTCATTATTTATGTAATTTATTCCGGTTTTAAGGCATATGCTGGGTTATATCTCACTTATATTGCTCATTCTTTATTCTCCTGGTTTTCTTAAGTAAAAAGCTTGTCAAATGATATATAGATACAATTCACGAGTTTAAATTTTAAAAGTTTACTCTTATTATTCCGTAAACAGTAACAGCATAACACTGTGTGTAGCCACATTCTATTTTTTAGAGATAATTTAAAAAGATAAAGATAAAAAAATAATTAAAGAGACCAACATTTTCGGGCGAATACAACATGCTTCCATCACGTTATCCCAACATGGTCTATACCACTGCTTGGGACCTCAAGAAGGTATTTTTGTATCAAATCTCATGTACGTTGGTTTATATATACATGAATAGTTCACGAAAATCCCACTGTTCTTTTCCTCGCTGAAAAATTGTGCAAAAGACAAAAATTCCAAAATTTTCTATATCTCTATTTGGGACCTTCAAATACTATCCTTATACCAGATCCCACATAATGTGGTCGAAATATGGACTTTAACCCCTAAAATTATGCCTTTTATGTTCTTTTGATCCCTAAAATTGACAAAAATAGAAAAATCCTTCTTTTTTTTACGTCATTGTATTGAACGCAATGGAGCCCAAGATATATATTTTGGGTTGTTTGATCTTTGACACCGTAAAATCCTTTAACAACATAAATAAAAAGTATAATAATAAAAAGCAAGGTATAATCCTAGCAAGTTTCAAGTCAATAAGCCCAGAAATGAAGGAATCGATTGAAAAGTGTTTGAAAGAAGAAGAAACAATAGAAAAACAGTATGTCTCTCTACGGAAACATTTTAAAACAGTATGTCTCTCTACGGAAACATTTTAAAACAGTATGTCTCTCTACGGAAACATTTTAAAACAGTATGTCTCTCTACGAAACATTTTAAAACAGTATGTCTCTCTACGAAAACATTTTAAAACAGTATGTCTCTCTACGGAAACATTTAAAATAATAACCACAATGGTCTTTCAACGTTGCAATATCGAATGAACTCTAAAATATTTTACTTTTTAGTCCGTAACTGGCCAACAATTTATCTGGTTTGATTTTGGACATTCGCGCAAAACTATTAAAGGGCTATCTGTCCTAACCGTTCCTAATTTTGAGTTAATAGATTAGTTTGTTTGTAATTAAGCACGGGTATCGAAATCCAGTTTCTAGCGTTGTAAGTCCGCAGACATATCGCGGACTTACAAGTGGAGCAAAGTAATAGTGGCATCATCACCTGTTATTCCCAGATGGTCAGTCTTCCGCGTACTAACCAGATCCGACATTGGGTGTCTACAATGATACGACGAGACCCGGATTTTTACATTGTGATACGAACAATGGCTAAATATATTAGAGGGAAGACGGTTAGTCAACAGTGCTCTCGAAAACTCTTGTCTGATCGGATAGTGAAATTTGACCGTCACACTTATAACTCACCTACAGATTAGAGAGGGTTGCTGTTCAACAACACCCACCACCAACTTTAGACTATTCTGGTGGTCTAACCAAAAAAGCGGGATCTGACCGTCACTCTTACAGTGCATTCATGTCCCAAAATGCAGAGCACGTTTTTGTGACAAGGTTAAGCGACCCATAAATCCTTCTGTGGAGTGAGTAAGATAAAACAAAAAATAGAAGCAGGTTTTGGAAAACGATAACAGCGTGTTTACAATTCAATAATTGAATATTTCACTAAAAGACTGTAATACACTAGGCATTGTTATTATATACAACTCGGGTTTTAATTCTAATTATGTTTTCTACAGTACAGGTGGTTTCTCTAAAATAATTATTGATTAGATTTTATTAATCACAGGTCAAGTTTTATCTATTGATAGGTAAGTACAATAAAACTTATCAAATATTAGATACATATTGCAAACTCTGCAATCCGCTATGTGTGTGTCATACTTTTGAATATTGTAATTTAAGAAGAGAAACTGGTTATACTTATAAGCATATAAACTTAGTTGTTTATTGTTAAGCCTCGAGTTGCATAATGAAATATGTGTGATGTGCCCTCTGCAATGATTGATGCTGCGTTTTAGCATTACAAGGTTTCTAACGCGCCGCTGTGCCTCCAGGGTACTACAGAAACGGTACTACTTATATCGTAAGTGTTTGTTTTATTATGAGGATTTCTACTGAATATTGCATCATAAACTTCAAAAGGTTTGTCTTTTTTTTGTGTCTCTGTAAAAAATTTATTTAAACAAGATGACTCATAGAGTGTTGCTAAGTTCACAATGGAATAACATTTCAATCCATGCTATGAATTTTGTTTTGTTCATATAAGAAATCATACAGTTTTGTTAAACTTTACATATTGTGTTAACGTTTTAAATATTAAAACTAAAAAGTTGATTTTCCATAAATACAAATGACTTCAAATAACGAACAATTTGTTCAACCAGTCTGATACTTGTGATAAGAAGAACATTAGACTGTAAACTAATATTACAGTCTTCAACATTAAAAACCATAGAAACAAATGGTTTAATTTTCAAAAGCATTGAATGTTCTGTAGAAGATACATACATTTATAGATAATAAAGTTCAAATAAAATTATACACATTTAACTCCGGTTTTTGTGAAGTTCTCTCAGAACCAACGATGGGAAATTCGAGGCTTGATAAATATCACTTCACGCTCTGTTATAAAAAGTATTTACCGCTTCAAGTATAACGAACCGATTTGGTATAGGAGGAGAAAGTAAAAGGGGTAATTTAAGTATTCTTCCCCGAAATATAGCAATATGATACAGTTTGAAACTTATAGAATACGTAAATGCAATATGGAACTTGCACTAACTAGAAAACAACGTAATCTTTCAAAATATGTTTTATTTCAACAGACACCAGTTCTTATCCTCAGTTAACAATAGCGTATAAACTACAAAATTCTGTTAAAATCGAAACAAAACAGAACGACAAAAATGTGTGAAAGGTATACAGATAATGTCTTTCGAAAAACAACACATTATTCTACACTCTTAAGAAATATATTTATAACTATTCACTGCTAACTATCTAAGGCAGGGGTCACCAAACTACGGCCCGCGAGGTCAGTTCATCTGGCCCGCCGCTGCACTGTGCCACAAATGAGCTAAAATATAATTATTTAAATGGAAATATCATAGATTGTAGATAAACTTACTATGTAGAAAAAAATTAAAATAAGTGTAAGTAAAAATGTCCAAATTTGTCCAATCTGATTTTTGCATCTGACAGTAATATAAGTTTGAGGAAAATCGGTGAAATAAAAAATTCGGCGACTTTTTGCAACTTTGGATATCAGAGTGTTTTTTGTGTAAGTACCTGCAATGAGTACTGACGGCAACTTCATCAAAGAGTGTATGATGGAAGCAGCAAATGACTTGTGTCCTGA
>NW_013669635.1:4674-13233 GCF_000517525.1 Limulus polyphemus
GCTTAGTTTGTGAGATTCGGATATGTGCGCACTGGGTGTGATATAACTATCTTATTGCTAACGTCGCCTTCTTTGATAACTTTTTGGTAAATAAACATGTTGGTTGTCTTTATTTTTTGTATATTCACTGTATTGTATTGAATAAAATGGTTATGCGGCCCGCGCTCGTCATTCTCTCAATTATCTGACCCGCTGTGAAAAACGTTTGGTGACTCCTGATCTAGGTTTGTTTGATTCACACAGAAACAATTCTTGGTAAAAGTGCTATAGAAGATAATGTTTGGAATACTTTATTAGGAGTCAAAGTTAACATAATACTCAATATTCCACAGTTAGGTTAGTCAATATGGCAGATTGGATAATGTTTGGACGACTTTATTCGGAATCAAAGTTAATAGCATATGACTCCACAGTTTTATTAGTCAGTGTCACAGAAAAGATAATTTTCGGATGTGTTGTTCCAGAGTCACAACTAATATCGTACTAAATAATCCAGAGTTATTTTAGTCAAAGACAAATGATTGAACAACTTTATCCAGAGTGAAAGTTAATATAATACTAAACAATCCGGAGTTATATCAGTCATTGTTGCAGAGAAGAGAATGTTTGGGTGACTTTATCCAGAGTCAAAGTTAACATATTACTAAATAATCGTGTTAGTCAATGTGAAAGAGAAGATAATGTCTGGAGTACTCTACCAAGAATTCGAACAACATTGATACAAAGTTTGCAAAATGTAATCAGTACTATGAAAACAATAACGTCATTATTCAATAATTACCTGAAAAGAAAAAAGTATTACTGTAGTGTCTGGGAAAACAAGGTACTACTGTAGTGTCTGGGAGAACAATGTACTACTATAATATCTGGGAAAACAAGGTACTACTGTAGTGTCTGGGAGAACAATGTACTACTGTAATATATGGGAAAACAAGGTACTACTGTAATATATGGGAAAACAAGGTACTACTGTAGTGTCTGGGAAAACAAGGTACTACTGTAGTGTCTGGGAGAACAATGTACTACTGTAATATCTGGGAAAACAAGGTACTACTGTAATATATGGGAAAACAATGTACTACTGTAGTGTCTGGGAGAACAATGTACCACTACAGTAGTACCTTGTTTTCCCATATATTACAGTAGTACATTGTTATTCCAGACACTACAGTAGTACATTGTTCTCCCAGACACTACAGTAGTACCTTGTTTTCCCAGATACTACTGTAGTGTCTGGGAAAACAGTGTACTACTGTAGTGTCTGGGAGAACAATGTACTACTGTAATATCTGGGAAACAAGGTATTACTGTAGTGTCTGCGAGAACAAGGTGCTACGGTAATGTCTGGGAGAAGAAGGTGCTACAGTAGCGTCTGGGAGAACAAGGTGCTACAGTATTGTCTGGGAAAACAAGGTGCTACTGTGGTATCGGGGAGAAGAAGGTGCTACAGTAGTGTCTGGGAGAACAATGTACTACTGTAGTGTCCGGGAGAACAAAGTATTACACTAGTGTCTGCGAGAACAAGGTATCACTGTACTGTCTCCGAGAACAAGGTACTACTTTAGTGTCTGGGAGAACAAGTTGCTACTGTAGTATCTGGGAGAAGAAGGTTCTACTGTAGTATCTGGGAGAACAATGTACTACTGTAGTGTCCTAGAGAACAAAGTATTACACTAGTGTCTGCGAGAACAAGGTATCGCTGTACTGTCTGGGCGAACAAGGCACTACTGTAGTATTTGGGAGAGTATCTGTGAGAACAAGATATTACTGTACTGTCTGAGAGAACAAGCTACTACTGTAGTATCTGTGTCTGCGAGAGTAAGGTACTATTGTAGCGACTGGAATAACAATGTACTCACGTAGTGTCTCGGAGAACAAGGTACTACTGTAGTGTCTGTGTCTGCGAGAGTAAGGTACTATTGTAGCAACTGGAATAACAATGTACTCACGTAGTGTCTCGGAGAACAAGGTACTACTGTAATGTCTCGGAGAACAAGGTACTACTGTAGTGTCTGAGAGACTGTTGCATTGTGTTTATTTATTTTTTTATCGAACATGTGTTGTAACGGATAACTTGAGATAGTTGCTGTGGAAACAGAAATCGTACATTGTAATGATCGACCTACCGTTGTTCTGTCCTTCTTAGTTCAAATCACGTTCAACACTAATGTAGTCTTACTAATCAACATAATAACCTTTGTAGCATATCAACTTATTTTAAGTGAGTTGGGTGTGGCTCAGACTGTGAATCCCATATTTCAAGGTTGTTTCCTGTTGCTCAAAATATGCACTCCGTACTTTGCGGCTGTGGGTGTGTTATTAGAGTGACAATCAAATCCCACTATTCGATCAGACAAGACCAAACCATGAGTTAGCGGTAGATGCTGCTGACTAGCTTATTTCCCTCTACCCTATGAGTTCAAAAGCAACTTTACCAGAACATTCTAAGCAATTATCAAGCCAAGTCTAAAATATTAACTTCAATAACATAAACCGCTAATAAAAACATCATGATATTAAAAAAGAACATAGATTCAACTCCTGATAGAACTCGTCGCCAGAACTGAACATTTTGCAGTCTGAATTGTCTTGTAATCTCTTTTCGAACCAAGAAAGGCGAATAAAACATGATAATTTATTACTTCTGTATTTAATAAAGTTTTAAATGTGTATATGCATAGAAAAAGGAACACAACCTTTCCAACGAAAGGACTAAAAAGACGATTAATAATAATGACAGGTAACATAACTCAAAAATGACATTTTGACTATGTTGGCATTTCTGATATCCATAACATGAGGCGGGAAACGGGTACGAAAAATATTCGAAGAAGGAGATTGAAGAGATGACATTGAAAGATTACAAGCACTGCTTTGACACATGTTATACAACAATATTCCATCTAACGTTGTTTTTTATCAACAAAAAAGACGACGTTTAAGCTATCAACATTTACACTTCTGGAAACTCACAAAATCGGTTAAAATCACTTTCAGGGAAGTTGGTGTTGTTCTTAAAGTATTCTCGCAAAGCTACGCAAGGAGTTGGTGTTGTTCTTAAAGTACTCTCGCAAGGAGTTGGTGTTGTTCTTAAAGTATTCTCGCAAAACTACACAATAAGTTGGTGTTGTTCTTAAAGTATTCTCGCAAAGCCACGCAATAAGTTGGTGTTGTTCTTAAAGTATTCTCGCAAAGCCACGCAATAAGTTGGTGTTGTTCTTAAAGTATTCTCGCAAAACTACGCAATAAGTTGGTGTTGTTCTTAAAGTATTCTCGCAAAGCTACGCAATAAGTTGGTGTTGTTCTTAAAGTACTCTCGCGAAACTACGCAATAAGTTGGTGTTGTTCTTAAATTATTCTCACAAAGCTACGCAATAAGGTGGTGTTGTTCTTAAAGTATTCTCGCAAAGCTACGCAATAAGTTAGAGTTGTTCTTAAAATATTCTCGCAAAGCTATGCAATAAGTTGGTGTTGTTCTTAAAGTATTCTCGCAAAGCTACGCAATAAGTTGGTGTTGTTCTTAAAATATTTTCGTAAAGCTACGCAAATAGTTGGTGTTGTTCATAAAGTATTTTCGCAAAGCTACGCAAGAAGTTGGTGTTGTTTTTAAAGTATTCTTGTAAGGCTACGCAAGGAGTTGGTGTTGTTTTTAAAGCATTCTCGCAAAGCTACACAAGGAGTTGGTGTTGTTTTTAAAGTATTCTTGCAAATCTACGCAAGAAGTTGATGTTGTTTAGCTGATATATATTTTTGAACTGATAGACTAGAACGAATGTAGCTAGTCAACCAAATCTAACCACAACTCCTGGGCTACTCTGTCTGGCTTAATAATGAGATTTCACCTTCTTTCTTACAGCGCACTCACAACCCCAAAGTGCGGAGCCGCGAACTATTTTTCCTAATATTCTCACTCCCGATACGCTATGACCGCTTGAACACTCCCATCCCGCTTTAAAGGACAAATAACGATATTGTAATGTAGTCGACGTTTACTCCCATGGACCTTCAGTGGGATGACATTATTTCTTTGTTCTTTTTTAATAACGCCATCTTTCAAAAATGTTTAGCTGTTGCAAGAAATAAAATTGAACTTCACATTGAATAAACAACTATTGTAAGACATTTCGTCATAGTTTATAACGAGTGATTTAAATTTAATGAAAAGTTTAATAAACAACGTATAGTGGTCGTTTAAACGAAACGTTCATCACATTTTATTTCTATAAACTGATATTAGTATTTTTGTTTCTCGCGTAGTTGCATTTGTATGTTTTCATGTGACATTCAAACATTGAAACTTTCTGAATATAACTGCAACTCAGCTGAACCCGTCACATATTTGTAGATGTTGATACACAGACATAAAATTACACCTGAACGAATCGTAAACTAAAAAATACAACAATTACGATTCAGGAAAGGCTTAATAAAATATAAAAGGCTTAATTGTGTCAAACAAGTCAAGATATCTGGTATTGACAATTACAATATGAACGGCACGTTACATTGGCTAAACAGCCATATTAATAATTTAACGATGGCATTATAAATATGTCCATACATCTAGTATCAATATAATATTTCTATATATGTCTATTTATCTGGCATGAATATGGTGCTTATGAATATGTCCAATGTTCCTTTCATTAGCTCAGCTCTAATAAGAGGTCAAACTTTATTATGTTTTATCACGAGAGGGTGATAATAAGGGTTAACTTTGTTTAACTATCACATTGCTGTTTAATATGTGAAATATAGCTGTTTTAACTTAAGTCGCTTGCAGGAGTTGTTGTCAATAATTTATCTCATTTACTGTGCCTCGACTCGGCTCAGGATGAGTTCGTATATACGTTTCATTAATTATTTTGTCCCAAAATGTAACACAATACATATTTTAAAAGCGTTCAAAGCAGTTAAATTAATTTGTCTAGATAATTTCTCTTTAATATAATTTTTCAACTTAAATTACAATTATTTTTATTGTTTATTTATAGATTCTGGTAAAAACTTTTGCGATGTCTATAATTACCTGTGTGGAACTATATTATATGTCTTAAAATATGTCACTTCTCTCCAGTGGTTCATTGATAACCTCAAATTTGGATATCGATCCATGCAGTTCCAGTTTTGTACATATCGCGTCATAGAAAAATATGTGGCATTCAAGACAGTCACGTAACGTGTTACGAACATATGAAAGTCACTTGGACGATTTAGTATATACGGTTAGATAGAAAACTTCCTGTAAATCAACGCAATATTAACGTTATTGTTTCGCATTTCTTGAGATTACCCCTCATGGTTTATGTAGAATAGTTACTTTGATAATGTTGGCTTTTTTATGTTTTATAAACTCTCTTTTCTTATAAATTATAGTTTCATAATGATTGAGCACTAATCCGATAAAAGTAAGTGAAATCGTCAAAATTTCTTATAAAAGCATTCGAAACGCACATTTTAAACACAAAAAACAACTACAGCTTCAAGTCATAATATTAAAGAAAACTCGGAAATAATCTGTGGTTATCGAAAACGCCTATTTTTAGCTACGAGTGTATAATTATGAGATTTTCCCCAGATCAGTTTGTGACCGAGGCGACACTCATGAGCGTAAAAAAAGACCTATTAAATTAATTAAACAATATTTATATAGACTACAATAAAACTGTTAACAAAATAAACATATCATGATAAAGTTTATTTTATAAACAATTGTCGTTATATACAAGGGACACTTCAGAGAATAATGAGGACCTTACATGCAGTCAAACGTTGCGTTTTGAAGTAAATATTGATATATTTCTTAATTACTGACTTTCGTTGGGTAATTAAGAACGAATAGTTGGAAATGTAACAGAGGTAAGAGAAAACAAACAAGGAACTTACCTGAAAGCTGTAGTGAGAAAGAAAAGACATAGAAAGTCTGGAGAAGTCCAGCAGGGGTTTTTCTGTCAACTGATGTGGTCAGTTTCATCTTATAAAGAAACGTGCTCTCTCACTTATTCACGGAAATGTTAGAAACTTTAAAAAGCCCAAAAAATTATTGACAAAAATTATTTTTTTGTTTTTATTTATTTTCGACACCTTTCTCAATTCACTGAAAGGAACGAAAACTTTTAGTTTAATTCAAATATAAAACCCAAGGCTCCAATCAGAAAGACCAGAGTTATTCAGATTTTCATCACTGAAGAAGAAAGAATGACATGCCTAGTCATGATCCGAAACCCTCTGTTCTTTAGCCTTACACACATGCTCCTGAAAGATCGTTAACTTTAAGACACTTCTCACCAGACAGCTGGGGGTCTAGTACTGTGCGCTTGTCAACTACGAAGCCACTTATATACCTCAGAAGAGGAGCCCTCTTGTGCTCACGTCATGAAACACCCTAGGCTCAATGGTCAATAAGTGCGTGCAGTAACTATGCAGGATCCCCTTTTAGCTGGATATTGAGGAGTACTGCTACGTGGCGCCCTCAGTTGTTCATTTCCGACCTCTTTGCGGAACTCAAATGCTCTGCAGGTGAAACAGCTATACAGGAATCACATTCTGTATATCATCACAAAGCTGTAAACTTCCCTATAACGTGCATGCAGGCAAGTTAAACCTGCTGTTAAACCTAAATAATTGCACTGATGTTGTAATAATTAAACTCCATACAGTTGTGTGAACCAAAGTGAGAGAAGAAGTGACAAAAAAGAAATGAAAAAACACAATTTTTAATGACAGCTAACCCTTAATCTTTCTGAGAGATACTATTTCTTAATCGAACCTTCTACTAGGAACGATCACGGAAAAATTTGAAATTACGAGTTTTATTTTCTTTAGAAGAAAACTGGTGCAAGATCATTAAGGTTTCTTTGCACTTTAAAATAGAACAATTGGGTGTTAATAAAAAGTATTATATACTATAGATTCCTTGGGTACATTTAAACAAAATTACAAGTTCTAATCCTAACAAAATAACATAAAGACAAGCATTTACAAAGGGAAGTAAATGCTGCAAAAATATCCATTTTAACTAAATTCAGTAATTAATAACTTAGTTGAGAATACTCAAGACTGTCTGCAAGTAATATTGAAATGTGCAATGATGTTTCACTTAAAAGATTTTGTATTGAAACTTATTTCAAATTGGTATTGGCTGTTTTAGTGACAAAGCCATACCTAATCCAGCTAGTAGCCTGAAGGATTCAATATATTTTTTTTGTGGAATCAAAACCGAAATGATGCAATTAAAATTCACTTTTTTCACAACAGAAAAACAAAACTTTTACCTGTAGAATAAAGCGACTCTAGACGAGAAGACAGAACTACAAAGTGCATGGATACTGTAACTGATTACATAGTCTTTTTAAGTATATCCCGTTTCTCATAAAGTTAACAGGGAGTTAATTCAGTGGTTGATCGGCTGTCTATCACCAGTACGAACGTGCAGGCATAAGGAAATATTTTATCGACCTCAGACGCGTTAAGTCTGTCGCTATGTATGTTGACATGATTCATCAAAGTATATATAATTGAAGTAATTGCTCCAGTAACCATAATTGGTCTTATCTAAAAAACAACCCTCACATGTAAGAGCGAGTAACACCCCATGTAACATTTTCCGGGTTTAAACAGAAATTATATAGTTATAAAGTTAATTGTTAGTCAACAAATATGCTGAAACTCTACGAATTATATGTAAAATAATATTGTATCCATAACATCATAGAAAGCTCTGCATGATTAGGTTTTTTTAGGATTACATTATGTAAAAGAGAAGTAAACAATATTCTTGACATAATTTCGGGACACTGCATGAACATATCATCACAGTTGTTACACATTAATAAAAATGTTTACAATTTACCAACATTTACATACTTTTGTCATTCAAAATTGTTGTTAGAAATAGAATATTATACCATATGCTAACGTTCCGTATTTTATATTATACCTTATGCTAACGTTCCGTATTTTATATTATACCTTATGCTAACGTTCCGTAATTTAAAGGCGTGGCTACTCTACACGTTTCAGCAGCCACAGTAGAATGTGATTTATTTTTGTTGCTATTCGAAATAACTCCTATCTTTCCACTTGCTTTTACAATGTTATTGCATAAGAAAGGAAATAAGGCATAGCTGATTGAATGAAGACTGGATAAACAGATCACATCGAAGACCTGTTATCTTCAACAATAAATGTTTAGGTAAATATGCCTCATTAGGTTACGTAAGAGAATCAACCATTTACTGAACAAGTTGCTTCAATAACGATGAATAACATAACGTTAGATGCTTAATCTCTCCAAGATGACCAAGCTCAAAGTAGATCAATAGGTTTCAACCTGATCTGTAACCCTAACTTTCGTAATCAGGGAGGAATACTAGTTATATTTGTATAAATGATGTGTATAATTAATACTCAAGCCAGTTCCTTGGTTAAAAACAGATTTGCAGACTTTTCAGAACATAAATTATAAATAAACAAAAGTTTTGTGAGAATTTGTTTTGTTTGTTTGTTTCTTTTTTTAATTTCGCGCAAAGCTACACGAGGGCTATCTGCGCTAGCCGT
>NW_013669635.1:13248-14346 GCF_000517525.1 Limulus polyphemus
GGTGTGACAGGGATTCGAACCCGCGACCCTCAGATTGCGAGTCGAGTGCCTTAACCACCTGGCCATGCCGGGCCCTTTTTTGTGAGAGAAACATCGTTTACTAGATAGAGGGTCTTTTAAACAATTATAAAAATGTACTGATATCACAACGATTAAGATGTCTTCTTAAAGCTGTCCTACATTCGTCAGATAAATAGATTCTTGAATACTGTTCTATTAAGTAAAAAATACAGTTTTTAACTTAATATATTTAATATCTTCGCTTTAGGCATTTTCTAAAATTTCACCTTAAGTTTGCCAGTGATACTGTCCTCGTATTTCCACTGTTTTTACTTTCACTCCACCTAACTATGTATAGAAACAAGTTCATACCTTCTAAAAACTGGCCTTTTTTTGTTATTAAAGACACATAAAACATCGCCATTTCTTCCGAGTAGTTATTACTTACATTATGTGTTTTACTATTTGCTTTATTTCGTGTTCTCTGTTACTCTGTTCTCTGTACTCAATTAATTAAATTATGATTTTTACTCTATTAGCTGTGATATAAACGTGTATCATTACTTGTCCCTCAGTGGCTCCGCAGTTATCTGTGTGTGTGTGTGTAAAATAGTTATCGTAGAGATGTAGAACCATAAAAAAAGGCATATTTGAAAGAAGAAACATGTCAAGGAAAAGAAACATTGCTGTTATTATATTCAAAATCTCTTTATAGGAACCACTCTTCATCAAGTTTTAACAACGACAATGAGCAGTTGCTCGAAACATCGTTGATAAGTAAAATAACAGCTTTATTTTTTTGCTTCTGACGTGCATTTCAAAATAACAAACTTATTTTGTGCAGCTTTTTGTTTTAAGCAAATAAACAGAATATCATTACTTACATTATCTATTTTTGTAATGCATAAAGTATTTCGTTATTTACCCTAGGTATTTTCCTCTATAGTCTGTGATGTACAACTTATACCATTATTCATAGTATGAATTTTACTGTATCATTTCTAATGTACAACTTATACCATTATTCATAGTATGAATTTTACTGTATCATTTCTAATGTACAACTTATACCATTATTTACATTATGAATTTTACTGT
>NW_013669635.1:15199-16667 GCF_000517525.1 Limulus polyphemus
TGTGGCCAAGGACAAAGCTAGCTTACCTTACGGGGAATCGTACTTACATCAACTCGTAATTAACTCGCTCATCGCAAACCCTCGATAAGATATCAAGGGAGTTTCAAACTAGAAAGAAGATTTGATATTGTTTATAAGTTTGTGAAACTTTTATTTATAAATCTTTGTTTGTAATAACTGTTTGTAATCATTGTTATTGTAAATTGTACTGTTGTGTGTATATTAAAACGTATTTGTGTTAAAAAAGAAAACGGTGTGTATCACTCTTGTTGTCAAATATCATAAATTGACTAATATATCGGCATATATTCAAATACTAAATCCAAAGTATAATTTAATTACTAAATTTCAATTATCAGTTAACTCGACTTTGGACTATTCTAAATTTTAATACGTAACACACGCCATCTACTGATGATCAACTTTCTGACGAACTAAGTCGATGAATAATACTAGTTAAAATAATGACCTTATACGCATGCTTAGCATATATCAACTTTGTCTACCTTGTAATCCTAAGAGATTATATCCACTTAGTGTCGCATTGTTTACTGATACGAATTAAGCTGTATAAGTTGCTGTTGTTTTTGTAAACCTTGAATGGAATTATGACTTTTTTTCTAAAATTCTAATTCACCTCATTCTATTGAATTATTTAACATAATTTTAGACATCATGAGTAGTATTAAATACAATCAATAATATTTCACAGTGAGTGGATGTTAGACATAATGAGTATTAAATACAACCATTAATATTTCACACTGAGTTAATGTTAGACATCATGAGTATTAAATACAATCATTGATATTTCACACTGGGTGAATGTTAGACATCATGAGTATTAAATACAATCATTAATATTTCACACTGAGTGAATGTTAGACATCATGAGTATTAAATACAATCATTAATATTTCACAGTGAGTAAATGTTAGACATAATGAGTATTAAATACAACCATTAATATTTCTCAATGAGTTAATGTTAGACATCATGAGTATTAAATACAATCGTTAACATTTCACACTGCGTGAATGTTCTGTAGATCCACTTATCAATCAGAAGTAATATTTTAAAGAAACTACGACGTAAAAATAATGAGCTGGTATAAAATTAGAAAAACAAACTATTATTTATACTATGTTTTATTTCTAAACCGTATAACAACACAAAAAACATATAATTCGCACCCTAATGTCAACTAAGGCAGCTATTAGATTGTAACTAACGTAATCAAAGGTTTTAGTATCAGTACCAAAGATAAGAGTTTTGTGATCTTCGTAAGCATCAAGGTTTATACCGTGTCATTCAAGCCATGCCCTTACTAATAATATGTGATTATCCTAATGTCATAACATAGACATTTCCAAAAAAGATCAACAGCAGAGTTTATATCGTGTCATTCAAGCCATGTCCCTCACTAATAATATGTGATTATCCTAATGTCATAACATAGACATTTCCA
>NW_013669635.1:17526-24200 GCF_000517525.1 Limulus polyphemus
ATGATAGAAATCACTTAATGTTTTTGTCACATTCTTCTTAATATCTATGATAGAAATCACTTGATGTTTTTGTCACATTCTTCTTAATATCTATGATAGAAATCACTTAATGTTTTTGTCACATTCTTCTTAATATCTATGATAGAAATCACTTAATGTTTTTGTCACATTCTTCTTAATATCTATGATAGAAATCACTTAATGTATTTGTCACATTCTTTTTAATATCTATGATAGAAATCACTTAATGTTTTTGTCACATTCTTTTTAATATTTCCATAACGGATTTCAAGTTGTGAAAAATAACATTTCTGATTTATTTCAATTCCTGAAAAGTCATTACTGCCCAGGTGACGTTCTGTTCTATATCGGACTTTCGGACGTCAATCATTTTAAGTGATTATATGATTTTATACTTCCCTAGTTTTCCTAGTAGAAACTTAAACTTTAAAATGTTAGACTAATAGTAATTTGTTGAACAGGTATTGAAAGAATTGGATAAAGGCACCAGTAATATAAAGTTACCCCTATTACAAAATGAGATAATTTAATAAACCAGAATAATTTCGTTGTCTTTATTACAAAAACACCTACCTTCTCTTACAGTAAGATTAATTTGTTGTTAAATTATAGCTAAGTCGACAAATAGGATATTAATTCCCATAATACCAGCCAGGTAAAGACATTTCCGTACTAATCAAGTTACGGTTACATACTTCGTCAATAGGGTATGATGTCCTAACTGTCCACTCTGTTGGCATTACCATTGCTAGTTATAGCTGCTGCAAATACTGTAATGAAAAACACCGTAGATAGACAGGTTATCATATGAATAGCTTGTAACATTGTTTAAGTAAAGATTAAAAACGATACAAGTTAGTCTCGAAAGCTGTGGTAGAATTCTTAAAATACTTGGTTTCAATAGCAATATCCGTGAATTAACCTGGTCCGAATTTTTAAACTAAATTATAATAAATATTGAAGCTAGGTGGTTCACACGTAAACATGAGAGGCACAGCCATTTTTAAATGATTCACTTCGACTCAACTCATGTCAATACTGAAAGTAACGGACAAGTCGTAACATTGCAGTGAACTGGGTTTCGTTTTGTTCCAGAGACTTCTCTTTCGCACAGATGACGCTGATAAACAGCTACGAATGATAAGCACTCAGTATGAATTGGTCACCTAATGAGGGTTTATTATCTCTTTTATTATTTTTTATTTTTGGTTTTGCTTTTTAACAATACTAGCTTCTGAAGACATGAGCCTCAACTGAATTTTCAAAAGACGGCATCGTTTTATTAAACGGATAAATGTCTTAATTCAACTTATGAGAGAAATTACGCAGAACTTACATGATTCTGATACCGTGTCGAACTAATAAGCAGTGGAAATTACCTAAACATCAGAGTAATTTTAGTTATTCCTATCAAGGTACTGATGAGATTCGTGCACACAATGAAGTCTGATTAACTGAGATCGTTTCCAACAAAAACACAGATTTCATGTGTCTATATATTAAACGGTAAAAGTGTGCTTGATCTCCAATTTCAGAAACAAGATGGGAAGTAATCACTGTTGGAAGATATTCACAGGAGCATGATGATCTTAAATAATACCATATGTGAAGAGATTGCTCGTACATCAAGAAGAAAATACAACACTCAGCAGAGGAAAAGTTTGCACAGTAAATGTAATGCCGGTTGAATAATGTATGAGTATCACCTTGTAATTTGTAGTTTGGTAACTACAGCAGAAGACTGAATTTAACCTTTCCTTTTTAACCTGGAGTTAAACCTCGCCTGTCTTAGAGAAAGGTTTAATAAAGTTAACCGGATGTATCACTGACATTTTCAGAAATTATAAAATCCGATGTACAAGAAGAATTTTGCGTTAGAATTTCAATATTTTAAGAAGCCTCATTAGAACGGGAAGTGTTAACAAAACTTTTAATAGCTTCCTTATAGTACTAAAAAGAACTAACCGTAGCAGAAATTTTGTTTGAAGGAAGAGAAAACAACGTGATAGTTGCCTGCTCTTCCCTACATGGGTGTCTGCGTGAGAATAATTAGCTACAGTGACTATAATTGCGTTTAGAAAGGTTAACGGAAAGTTTGGGAAAGAAATCTCGGAGAAGGCAAGATGAAGGTCTTCTTTCCCATTGGTTGTTTGAGATGTGCAAAGATCTTGTGGCTGTCGATGATGAGTAGAGGTGAAGAGTCGAGACGAGACAGAGATATCCAAACATGCATACTAAGTATTAAATTTAAATCATATTGTCTATTAATAAGACAGTGAAATTATTCTGATATTGATTTCGAACTTTTTGTATTTATGAACAAATTTCATATTTAAATAAACTTTATTGAATCGGATTTTACAGAAAATTGGATTGGAGGCCCTTTTCAGGGGAATCTGGGACCATACGGTTCAATAACCCATGTGAATTTTACAGAAAATTGGATTGGAGTCCCTTTTCAGGGGAATCTGGGACCATACGGTTCAATAACCCATGTGGATTTTACAGAAAATTGGATTGGAGGCCCTTTTCAGGGGAATCTGGGACCATACGGTTCAATAGTCCATGTGAATTTTTTGTGGGGGAACCGGAGTGCCCGGATAAAATCAATTTTCACAGGACAGACGTCAAATAATCTAGCTGGCCTGTACCCTGGCTGTAAGAGAAAATGTGATGGTTAGTAATAACAACATGACACAGTGTTCAACCCTATATGTGTGTGTTTTATTCTTTGTTTTCCTGCTCGCAAAACAAATTTAAACATACTTTACCATACAATTTGACAGCTGCACTACACACGAACTTACAAATGCCCCTACCAAACATACTTTACCATACTAAGCAATAGCTTCCTTCAAAATGGTGCAACAAATGACGAGTGATACTAAATCCAACAAAAATATAAGCAATAGCCTCCTTCAAAAATCTACGAAGCATATGAAACTCTAAAAAATTCTAACTTACGTTAGGAGACACACAAATAAAAATGAGTAGCAACATTAAATTTTTCGGAATCACCTGTGATACCAGTGTAACACGAAACAAAAATATTCAGAACATACATGTCTCGATTAACAAACGTTTTGACTACATTAGGCTCATTGCAGGTAAACACACAAACTGCACACAAGCAACATCCCTAAAAATATACAAAACGTTTGTTCGCTCACTTAGAGAATATGGCCAACAAATAACCTTTCAGATGTCAGAAAATAACCTAACAAACTACAAATACAACAAAACAGAGCAATAAGATTAGCTCCAATGCTTTCAACATTTACCCCAGTAAATTAGAGCAATAAGATTAGCCCCAATGCTTTCAACATTTACCCCAGTAAATTAGAGCAATAAGATTAGCCCCAATGCTTCCAACATTTACCCCAGTAAATTAGAGCAATAAGATTAGCCCCAATGCTTTCAACATTTACCTCAGTAAATTAGAGCAATAAGATTAGCCCCAATGCTTTCAACATTTACCCCAGTAAATTAGAGCAATAAGATTACCCCAGTAAATTACATACATAAAATCAGCAACCTACCCACTTTAAAAATAGACCAACTGAACTATCTTTCAATTATTGTAAAAAAGCAAAACTTACGAATACCCCTACCAAACATACTTTACCATACAATTTGACAGCTGCACTACACACGAACTTACAAATACCCCTATCAAACATACTTTACCATACAATTTGACAGCTGCACTACACACGAACTTACAAATACCCCTACCTATTTTTGTTGGATTTAGTATCACTCGTCATTTGTTGCACCATTTTGAAGGAAGCTATTGCTTGTGTCTTTGTAGGATTTAGTATCACTCGCCATTTGTTATACCATTTCTTTAAAGTACTTGTTTCAAATTCTCAAAAAAATCTCACGACAATTCGTGGTTATAATGCATCTTCATCCGGAGCGTTTGAATTTAATCCTAGGCCTAAATCTACATGAAACTATAATTGTTTTAGATCTAATCACATTAACTAAAGATGACACCAATTTTGGCTGTTTTTTAAACAATTACAGAAGTCTCATTTTCACATCTTTTTTTGAAATAACCCATGATAGCTCACCAGTGTGTTATGTTTAACATCAGACATAGATCTTTCGGAGATATCTTCCTAACCTTCCTAACAATGACCAATTAACTGTGTACTCAAAAATATCTTCCTTAATAGTATCTAGTTACCTCAGTTAGGGCAAACTTTGGCATATTTGTTAACACATCTCGATAAAGTTGTATAGAATAAAAAGTAAAATATTTCTAAGATTCCAAATTTAAAAGACTAATCATAATTTTAATGTTTAGTGAGGAACTGAAGTGAATATTTATTTAAAAATACAATAACAGCAACTTTTATCGGCAAGTTCTGATTTAGTGAGGAACTGAAGTGAATATTTATTTAAAAATACAATAACAGCAACTTTTATCGGCAAGTTCTGATTTTGATAAATACAATGTATTGACCCATAGTATCATCTTACCCGATGAAGACACGATACCGCCCCCCCCAGTGGCATAGCGGTATGTCTGCGGACTTACAACGCTAAAGTCCAGGTTTCGATACCCGTGGTGGGCAGAGCACAGATAGCCCATTGTGTAGCTTTGTGCATAACTAAAAACAAACAAACACGATACTATGGATCGATACGTTTAATTATTAAAATCAGGACTTGGTTATTGTGAAAGTTATTGTTAGTTTAATATTTAACAAATTAATCATAACTTTATTTGTTAATTCCTTCCAAAGCATTATTTTCTTAATATACATTATTTATAACAGTTAATCTTATCTTCTAACGAAATGAACTCACTGTTTCTTAAGTTAGACATAAGAATTTCTAAAGAATGAACTCACTGTTCCTTTAAATTAGGCTTAAGAGTATTTCTTAGAGTGTCAATTATTAATTCAATAGATAAATCTGCAATTATGGTGACTGTCATGCTTTTTGATTGCTACTAATGCTACATCGTACTTTCACCGTGAGTTTGTCCTTCAAATACAGTAAATTAAGTAGTGATGGACAGAAAACCTGATACGGAGTTGGGAAAGTATGAACCCTAATCCCAATTGCAGTCATTTTAAAATTTTTATAAGGATGCCATTAGATTTTACCGTCGCCATTACTACCCACACTATGGCTCTGGGTAAAGTGTGTTACGTTTCCATTAGAGAGTAGATAATAGTTTTAGTATATAAACAAGCAAGATCGCGATTCTCAAGTTTTTAAAGTAGAAATTTTGTTGCATATGAATTTGATGAATAATGAATAACTTTATCTATATTTTCAAAAGATTTTTCGTTTCCATTTCTTTTTTCTTCTATTTCTATCTCTCTTAAGTGCCGTTTTAAGATGTGTTCGTATTAAATAACAAAATTTGTTTGATTTCCTGCTGTTATGAAATGATCTGGTCAGAAAATATAACTGAAAACATGAGAATTTCCGTCTTTTTTCGTGTGCATATAAATTCTATATGTATGTTAAAGTTACGCCTACAAATAACGCAAGAAAAAATTAAAATGTTTAAACACCGTGATTTAAATTTGGAAATACACTAAATTTTAGAAATCTTAAAAAGAATTTAAACTATGACAGTTAATTCACATACACTAAAAAATCTATCTTGAAACAACGTCACCAAAGCTAAGGAGATATATTAACACACACACACACACATATAAATGTATGGGAGAGGTGGAGGCTCCGCGGTAAGTCTTAGGGCTTATAACGCTAAAAATTAGATCTTGATACACTCAGTGGGCAGAGCACAAATAGCCCACTGTGTAGCTTTGAGACTAACAACAAAACAAACAATATATATGGGGGGGGGATAACTCTTCTCGAAAACTGTTTATTTTGAGGGTTGAAATGAGATATTCGTAATTCGTCAATAATTTTTATAAAAAGTAAACGAATAACACAAAATCAAAGTGAAACAAAGGTAAGCCAGGTGTATTGAAAACTGTGAGTACAATTATGTCTACAGAGAAAATTCCCATGACTTGAAATGATACAACTATAGTCATGTAAGAATGTCCACGGTCTGATATTCTTAAAAACGAATTAGGGTAGATAGTTAATCAACTGGGCATAGACTTAATTATTTGTTTGGACCTGGTTGTTTTGAGCATAAAACTACCCACTCAACTATCTGTGCTCTGTCCACCCAATTTTAAGGTGTCGCAAGCCTGCAGACACGCCGTTAAGCCACTAGGGGGAAGCTTAATTTCAAACGCCTACATTTTGTTACAATCTTATATATATACATATATAATATGGAATCATCATTTATTTATTTTATGTATATTGTATTACACGTTATTATACTTAAACAGTGCCGTAAAAACCTACATAAGCACTGATGTCGGAAGTTCTTTCTCTACAAGTTAAAAATAAAACTTATGAAACTCTACAGATGTGCTGATGACAAAAGTGCTTTCTGCAACATCAGTTAAAGCCGAAGTGTACAAATTTACTTATTTACTGATGCCGGAAGTGCTCTTTTCACCATTTAAAGCCACAAATCTACTTATTTACTGATTTCGGAAGTGCTCTTTTCACCATTTAAAGCCACAACTCTACATATTTACTGATGTCGGAAGTGCTCTTTTCACCATTTAAAGCCACAAATCTACTTATTTACTGTA
>NW_013669635.1:25200-41067 GCF_000517525.1 Limulus polyphemus
CTCTACATATTTACTGATGTCGGAAGTGCTCTTTTCACCATTTAAAGCCACAAATCTACTTATTTACTGATTTCGGAAGTGCTCTTTTCTACCATTTAAAGCCACAACTCTACATATTTACTGATGTCGGAAGTGCTCTTTTCACCATTTAAAGCCACAAATCTACTTATTTACTGATGTCGGAAGTGCTCTTTTCACCATTTAAAGCCACAAATCTACTTATTTACTGATGTCGGAAGTGCTCTTTTCACCATTTAAAGCCACAACTATACTTATTTACTGATGTCGGAAGTGCTCTTTTCACCATTTAAAGCCACAACTCTACTTATTTACTGATGTCGGAAGTGCTCTTTTCACCATTTAAAGCCACAAATATACTTATTTACTGATGTCGGAAGTGCTCTTTTCACCATTTAAAGCCACAAATCTACTTATTTACTGATGTCGGAAGTGCTCTTTTCACCATTTAAACAAAATTATACGTATGTTCTGCTGAAGAAAGTACTTTCTATATCAGTTGAGGCCGAAACCTAAAAATCTTCATATGTGTTGATAACGGGAGTGATTTCTCCATCAGTTACAACCGAAACGTATTAGCTGATGATAGAAACGCTTTCTCTGTTATAATTCAGCGTGACTGTTATCGTGAAAGAAATTAGGAGAGAATGCGATCAAAGTTTTTTACCTAAAACATGCTGGATGAGGGCGTGGTCTGGTTTCCACATCAACACCAACGTAAGCCTATTCTTGTCCTAAGTGAATGACGCATGAGGAGTATCGCGTGATGCCAAACACAACTTCATTTAAACCACCCTACGTCTTGTCCTCGAATTATCGACTTTTAATTTGTGTCATAACGTGTAGAAAATATGTCCAAGCGTCTCGTTCTGCAGACTACCTCTGTATAAACTCAAAAACTAGACCTTCAAAATGCTATTTGTTTCGAAGCATTTCATTCGAAGCTTGTGTCCATGAACATTGATCACGAATTCTAATGGCATAATTGTAGAAGATTAAAACTAATTAGTTTATTTAAATATACATCTGGTAACTGAGATACTGTCAGGTCGGTTTGGTTATTGGTATAAGTTTGTAAATTTCTTTAGAGTTCTTGCTAATGATACTATTTGTTTAATTCCTGCCTGATAAGTCTAATAAAGTCCTCTCCTCTACTCTAATTATGAAAAGTATATGTCACCTCCAGGTAAATTGAGTTCTAAGAACTATAAATTATGACGGTAATATTTACTTTGACGTACCACGTTTCAAAAATCTTATTAACCTAATTAACGTAAACTCTTTCTTCTTCTACTGAATTATATAGCATGTTGGCAACTGTGATTCTATAAGAAAATTATTGGAAATACGAATGTTAACTAGAGTACAGCGTGTTGTTTATAAGATGTTCACGCAGGTTTCAACTCATACGTATTGTTTATAAGATGTTCACACAGGTTTAAATTCACACGTGTTGTGTATAAGATGATACAACATAGACTCTTTATTCTAGAAGCAGAGATTGCTGATCAACATGAAT
This sequence comes from Limulus polyphemus, assembly GCF_000517525.1. Taxonomy (NCBI): domain Eukaryota; kingdom Metazoa; phylum Arthropoda; class Merostomata; order Xiphosura; family Limulidae; genus Limulus; species Limulus polyphemus. The sequence continues at coordinate 26,738 of NW_013669635.1, forward strand.
ACCCTTGAGGCAGCAATAGTAAGTGCTTGTATAAGATGTTCACACAGGTTTCAACTCACTCGTGTTGTGTATAAAATGTTCACACAGGTTTCAACTCACACGTGTTGTGTATAAGATGTTCACACAGGTTTCAACTCACTATAAGATGTTCACACAGGTTTCAACTCACTCGTGTTGTGTATAAAATGTTCACACAGGTTTCAACTCACACGTGTTGTGTATAAGATGTTCACACAGGTTTCAACTCACCACAACACGTGTGGGTTGAAACCTGGACAATCTTCTACACAACGTGTGTGAGTTGAAACCTGTGACATCATCTCCTGCACAACGAGTGTAGGTTGAAACCTTTGTGATCATCTTTTAAACATAACGCATGTGGGTTTGAATTTGTGACATCATCTATTACACAATGCGTATGGATTGTAACCTGATACATCATTTCTTGCGCAACAAGTGTGGTTTGAAATCTGTGGGATTGTCTGGAACAGCGAGTGTGGTTTGAAATCTGTGGGATTGTGTGGAACAACGAGTGTAGGTCGAAACCTATGACATCATCTCCTGCACAACGAGTGTAGGTTGAAACCTTTGTGATCATCTTTTAAACATAACGCATGTGGGTTTGAATTTGTGACATCATCTATCACACAATGCGTATGGATTGTAACCTGAGACATCATTTCTTGCGCAACGAGTGTGGTTTGAAATCTGTGGGATTGTCTGGAACAACGAGTGTCGGTTGAAATCTGTGGGATTGTGTGGAACAACGAGTGTCGGTTGAAACCTGTGACATCATGTCCTGCCCAACGAGTGTCGGTTGAAACCTGTGACATCAGTGAAGAATATTCAAGTATAATTCTCTATCCCTCTTGTTCTACACTTAGCAACTAATTTTTCCAGTATGGATATCCAGTTGGTCTAGTATCTAAATAACGGTCTCTAAAATCAGTTGTGCACGTTCTCTTAGGTCATCTGTACAAGGTTCTTCCCTAGGTCACCTATAAAGTATCTCTCAAGTCAACTGTACAATATCCTTCTCCTACGTTATCTGTACAACGTTTTTCCCAGGTCACATATACAATATCTGTTAAGTTAACTGTACAAGGTTATTTGTACACAGTTCTCTCATATGTTTGCTGTACACAGTTCTCCCCTAGGTTAGTTATACACAGTTCTCCTCTAGGTTTGATGTTCACAGTTCTCCCCTAGGTTAGCTGTACACAGTTCTCCCCTGCATTAGCTGTACAAAGTTCTCCCCTAGGTTAGCTATACACAGTTTTCCCCTAGGCTAGCTGTACACAGTTCTCCCCTGGATTAGCTGTACACAGTTCTTCCCTAGGTTAGCTATACACAGTTCTCCCTCAGGTTTGATGTACACATTTCTTCCCTAAGTTAGCTGTACATAGTTCTTCCCTAGGTTTGTTGTACACAGTTCTTCTCTAGGTTAGCTGTACACAGTTCTCCTCCAGATTTGATGTATACAGTCTCCCCTGTATTAGCTGTACACAGTTCTTCCCTGGGTTAGCTGTACAGTCTCCCAGGATTAGCTTACAAAGTTCTCCCCAGGTTAGCTATACACAGTTCTTCCCTGGGTTAGCTGTACAGTCTCCCCAGGATTAGCTGTACAAAGTTCTCCCCAGGTTAGCTATACACAGTTTTCCCCCAGGTTTGATGTACACATTTCTCCCCTAGGTTTGCTGTACAGTCTCCCCAGGATTAGCTGTACAAAGTTTTTCCCCAGGTTAGCTATACACAGTTCTCCCCCAGGTTTGATGTACACATTTCTCCCCTAGGTTTGCTGTACAAAGTTCTCCCCCAGGTTATCTATACACAGTTCTCCCCCAGGTTTGATGTACACATTTCTCCCCCAGGTTAGCTATATACAGTTCTCCTTCAGTTTTGATGTACACAGTTCTCCCCCAGGTTTGCTGTACACAGCTATCTGCGAAGGTCGTCCCTAATATAGTAGTGATAGACTAGTTAACACCACTTCCTTGGGCTACTATTTTACCATGTGATCGAATGTGCTGAATGGGCGAGCATGGTCGAGCGCCCTAACAACCAAACTATGATAGGCTATAACCAAATTTACGCTTATAATTATAATATTTAACTGTATAATACATAGTATCATATGTACATTTGCGTATAATTTTGTACTGTATAATACATAACAAAAATATTTAGGCTTACGAATATATTTTTACTGAAACTGTTTCCTGGCATAAACATGTGTAAAATTAGTTGTTTAAAATTATCTAACATCAATCCAATTGAACATATGGGAAATTGGTTTTAGAAATTTCCCGCAAAGCCGCACAAAGTCTTATATATATAACTGAATAGTAGAGTACCCGGCGTTGCTAGGACAAAAACGGCTTTAATATCCTGAATTGTTTTGATTAAATAAGCCACATTAATTGTTATATTTTACCAAAAAAAATCAAAATGATATATTTACCCAACTAAATAAATTTGGTTAAAATCAATAAAAATAACAATGTGCGAAAAAATAAAAATTTGCTCAAGCTATTTTAATCAAAGCAAAACCGAGTACATTGCTTCTGCTTCTTGCATGTGCTTTGTATGACATTTCAAGTGTATATACAAAATTCCCTATCTTTTGGTGTGTTAATTTCTGCTGTGTGGTCAAATGTCGTTTGCAGCGTATTCTGACTTTATTATCGTTCCATTCAAGGAAGAATTTATTTACTCTCGTCTCGTTCAACACAGTGTAAATGAAAACTTGCTAATGCTAAACGTTTTCGTAAAGTCATCGTATAGCTGATCGTTAAGAGTACACGTAAGCAAAGCAAAAGATATGTTTGTTTCTTTGTTTTGAATTTCGCGCAAAGCTACACGAGGACTATCTGCGCTAGCCGTCCCTAATTTAGCAGTGTAAGACTAGAGAGAAGGCAGCTAGTCATCATCACTCACCGCCAACTCTTGGGCTACTCTTTTACCAACAAATAGTGGGATTGACCGTCACATTATAACGCCCCCACGGCTGAAAGGGCAAGCATGTTTGGAGTGACGGGGATTCAAACCCGCGACCTTCAGATTGCGAGTCGAGCGCCGTAACCACCTGGCCATGCCGCAAAAGATATGACTCAAGCAAGCCTATTTAGTTGAAGGAGTGTGCGCGAGAGAAAGCATCAGCCTTTTTCAGTTAAAGGAAATTGGAGAGTAAGTATGTAAGTGTAGAAGAAAGAGAATGAGAAAAGTAGCAAATGAAGGCTTTAACACATAACTGATCATGGATAAAATAATTAGGAGAAGGCCTCATACAGAGAAGAAACGTAAATAAAAGCTCTCTTGTTCACATATTACTAAAAAAATCCGGCCTTTTCAATTTGAGACCAACTGGTCGTCCTGATTGCCAAAAATTGATATATTGGTCACTTTGGTCTCAATTTGCGGCTTCAAAACGGCCTCTAATGAGGCGTCCACATAGCCCATTCTACACTCCGCACAAAGTTGTATCTGTACCCCGAGTTTGGAGTTTGTAGCTTTAAAGATGTGGCCGAGAATAAAGAACAGACTTACAGAGAGAGAGAGACATTCGCGCTTATATATATATATAGATAGACTGGAAAGAAGGCAGTTAGTCAACATCGCCTACCGAAAATTATTGGGCTACTTTAAAGTGACCGCATAAGGGATTTGACTCTCACTCTTATATCGCTCCATCCAACGACCATATATTATGAAGTGCGTTTTTGCAGCAACGTGACGCGAACCATGAACTAGGATGCGCCCGACCCAAAGATGGGATGTAATATGGTACAAACCAACAAATCCCAATGAGTCTTGGAATGGGGTTTGTCATCCAATAACAACTCTCATACTTCATGTTAAAATAATGTAGTACTTGAGGGCAGTGGGAAGAGGTATTTCAAAAATACACTTTCGTTTATATGAAGCAAAACTCTTACGATTTAAGATGAGATGTATACGCACATTTTGCTTGACATTATACGATGATATAGCAAATGAATGGAACCAGAACAATAAAAAAGGACATTATCTGGAGGAAAATTTATCTCATTTAGGAAAAGGCATAAAAATAAGATATTTTACCTCTTAAAGAAATATACTCAATAATACTGCTTCATATAAAACTAATTAAACCAGTATCATAAAGAGACCTTTTTCGAAACGGTTGCTTGATAGTGGCACTTATTACCAGGTCAGGATAAAACTAATTAAGCCAATCTTATGAAAAACTCTACTTAGCAACGATTGGCTATTGCTGCCACTTGTTATTTACCATAGTAACTGAATTATGATAGTGAATTATATGGGGGGAAGAGGAGGGATTTTTTACTGTTTAAGTATTTTAAATCAGTAAAAAAACTACAAGTGTCTATTTCTTAGTTTTGATTAAATAATCTACGATGTAGATTCGCCTCTCATAACATTCAAAGTGAACATGAAAGTTTCTTAAAGAATACAACATTATAATATTCTAACTTAGCGTTAATAAATACTGATGATCATATCATTACAAACTGTCTCGGTACCTGAAACTTACGTGGTTGAACGGAACGGACTTCTGTGATTCCAGTCTATTCAGCCATCTTTCTCGTGAAACCCATTATTAATCTCCAAATGTGATTGGAAACTAGTAACACTTTGCTCGTAAGTGCCTTCATTAATATGACTTCTTGTTTTCTTATCTTGTTAACGACACTAGCTTTGTCGTCATCGCATTTTAGGTCAAAAAGGTCTTCATTTTGACTAAGGATAAATAGTTTGCTCCAAACAGACTTGTTATGTGGTGTTTCGAAGTGCACTGCTGTCATAAACACTTTACTGTGTGAGTTTTTACGCTTATATGAGGAAAACTGAAGGGTCAGTTCTTCGAACTTTTTTGTACTTTAGCTCTATATTGTTTAACACTTTCGTTTTTCAAACAACCTTCCAGCCATAAGATCACCGAAGGCAGCATAGCACGGGTGCTGTTATTGTCCAATGATCAGGAATTTCTTTCATTGCTAATCATGTTCTTGTGGCACCACACCTCCGAGTTGAAGAGACTGCCAACATTAATTTATTCTTTAAAAGGTTTGGTATATATACATATATACTAAACAGTTATGGAACACTCAAGCGCTAGATATATATGAATAAAAAACGTCGAGTAATGGCAACTTTTGATGGTGAATTTATTAACAGTACAAAAGTTAAACAGGAAAATATAAAAGTGAAGAATGTGTACAATACACGTGTATCTTATAGACAAGTGTAGAATGAAGTAGCCCTTTATACACGTGTATCTTATAGACAAGTGTAGAATGATGTAGCCCTTTATACACGTGTATCTTATAGACAAGTGTAGAATGATGTAGCCCTTTATACACGTGTATCTTATAGACAAGTGTAGAATGATGTAGCCCTTTATACACGTGTATCTTATAGACAAGCCCTTTGCTGTCCACAGAACATTGTTTTCATGATTCATACAGTTTATTAATGTACGGTTGTGACATCTTGTTCCAAATGTCTTCTATCACTCTTCACAACACAGTAAAACTGTTCAGTCGTCGTTTGACTTTCTCAATTTTTACATAAGCATTTACTATCTCAAAATTATCATATTGGGATTGTATACAGGTCAAGCTGTGGTTGGGAGTGTTCATATTGAGATTTTATACAGGTCAAGCTATGGTTGTTCATATTGAGACTTTATACAGGTCAAGCTGTGGTTGGGAGTGTTCATATTGAGACTTTATACAGGTCAAGCTGTTGTTGTGAGTGTTCATATTGAGACTTTATACAGGTCAAGCTGTGGTTGTGAGTGTTCCATCGGCTCTTTACCGTCAAGACATCTTTTCACCACATTTGCCTTATGGTTGCGGTCATTATCCTACTGGAAGAATCATCTTCCTGAAGATGGTGAATCGAATAACATCAATGCTATATATTCTTAAGATCTTTTATATATATAAGACTATGCATATAATATTGCAAGCGGTCGAGACAGGAAATCGAAACTCTCTAAATGGGATGTTAATTATCTCAGGAATGTTCTGTACGAACAGACAATGATCGAGTACTGATTTTCTCAACCATCTTCTGTAAATACAGGTGCCAGTAGTATCACGAGAACAGTGAGATACACATGAACCTATAGCTACTTGAAATCATCTGATAACAAGAGATGACCAAATCGAAAGGTTGAAATGGGCATCAGACCCATTAAACAATGGAATAAGTAATGCTGGAGATGTGTGCAATTTACATATGAATCCAGTTCCAAATTGTAGGCATCGATAAATAACAGTTTAATCGAAGAGAACGAATCATAGTTATTGTACAACAGTCATGATTTGATGGCGGGAAATCAGTAAAAGTTTTGGAGTACAACAAAGAAAACGGAGTTTGTGATCTACACAAAAATGATGACAGTTTAGCTGACTTATAATGGTTTTGGGGGATACCACCCAGCCTCAAGCAGTGAGTTGATTGATAGATTGTGCTTCATATTTATTTTTAGTATCTTAAAGAAATTGTGTTCTGTATAATTCAGAAGAATAACTTGTCAAGTGATGAATCAAATGAATTATTAGGTTTCATATTCATATTTAGTATTTCAAAAAGTTCTAATATTAAAAGTACCAGTTTCATGTACTCTCTTTAGAGTCTCGTATAGAGCTTCTAATGAAACACGAACTCTTGTCCCCATTTTCTGCATTTATTATCCTTGACCGCCAAAACTTTGATTTCTACACACATTTTTCATTCATTGGATTCATGACTGAATTTATATTACTGCTACTACCACTACTGGGAATAGTATGACCGCCGTGATGTCTTTTTTATTAAGATTGATGTAGCCCTTTTTTGATCGATTTCCTGACAACCAACCGCAGTGTAAGTTATCAATAAATGACTGTACTTTGGGCCATTTCATTTTCACACGATAAAAATATAGCTTTATATACTTTTATCGTTACTGTTGCCATAATAATTCCCAATGAAACAAGCTCACTTAAAATAATGCGGGCAGTGTTATAGATTTAGCAATGTATTTCAAAGGAAAATAAAGTCAGAATTAAAAAACATTATGTTTCTATATTTTCATTGACGGTCACATCCAAGTTTAAAACAGCAACTTTCGGAGTTGGAGAGTTCATGTATAGTTTCATTATTTTTATAAACGTATAAATTCTTTCTTGTTTAAAAGAAGATTTGGTAGCATCTTTCCCGATATATTCAACCGTATTTTTACTTCTATACAACTCACAACTTCAGTTGAATCCACTTTATTGAATATCAAAGATGCGTTTCTGATAATTCATTGAGAATCCCAGAATCTAAATTCCCTTTCTATCACACAAAGCGAGCTGATGCTACATCCGGCGCCGACAGGAAGATAGCGTTATGGCTGAGCTATTGTCACGTGCAAATCAAGTCACGAGACAGTAAGTTCAAAACTGACAGTCCATTTCCTTTCCACACCTAGCACTGAAATAGATCTCTTAGGTTTCGAATAATGGAAAAGATGTGGGTAGTGATTTCTGGGATACTTTTATATATCCGACATTCTATTCCTCTACGTTGAGACTGTGTTTTGTTTCATTTCTCTTACGCCTTCTTTTGTTCCATACTATTCTGATTTTTTTTATTTTTTAACATGAAGTATTGTAGTTATACCTTTATAGACTTTGCTGGCTGACTGCTAAAGATAAAGTTATATTCTCTAGAGAGATAAGGAGAACGCCACGTTAATAATAAAAATAAAAGGGAGGAAGATGGGCAGTTGGCGTAGTTCAGTTAACAATAAGGTTTCTAGATTCGGTGACAAACACCTGTCATTTGTTGTCTATTTCAGTATGTATTTTACTAGTGATATCACGGTGTATAAAACTGTTTTGTTAAATGCTGAAGTCATTTTAGTACGTTTGCATAACCTTTCATTTTCTGTTTGTAATCAAGCAGAAACCTACACAATGGACTATCTGTGCTCTTCCCACCATGGGTATCGTTTTAAGTGAGAAGACATAGCGCTGTGCCACTGGGGTCCGTGCTTTATTAAGCTTATGGTCTTACTGATTAACACACATCATGCAGATTTTTTATTTTCAAATTCGATGACGAGGAACCCACTTTGAGACTAATAATGGCTGGAGACGGCTTGAATGGCTTATATTAAAGTGTTTCTTCATTAACCATTCAAGCCGTCTCCAGCCATTATTAGAGTTTTTGTTTGTTTATTTTTTGGAGTTAAACACAAAGCTACACAAGTATCGAGACTCAGTTTTTAGCGTTATAAGTCTTCAGGGCTTAAACAATCATCTTTCTCCTCATCCCTGCGTTCCTAAAGTGTTTTGAGTTTAATGTAATGGAATACTTTCATTCTAGTAGCAATTATGTGTTTAATGTAAGCGAAAACTTTCATCCTAATAACAGTTTTATGTTTAATTTAATGGAAACGTTTATCCTAATAGCAGTTTTGTGTTTAATGAAATGGAATATTTTCATCCTAATAACAGTTTTATGTTTAACGTAATGGAATACTTTCATTCTAGTAGTAATTATGTGTTTAATGTAACCGAAAACTTTCATCCTAATAGCAGTTTTGTGTTTAATGAAATGGAATATTTTCATTCTAGTAGCAATTATGTGTTTAATGTAACCGAAAACTTTCATCCTAATAGCAGTTTTATGTTTAATGGAATACTTTCATCCTAATTACAGTTTTATGTTTAATGGAATACTTTCATCCTAATAACAGTTTTATGTTTAACGTAATGGAATACTTTCATCCTAATTACAGTTTTGTGTTTAATGTAATGGAATACTTTCATCCTAATAACTGGTTTGTGCATAACTTAATGGAATACTTTCATTCTAACGATGAACCACAATCGTCAATAATCGTAGGTGATGGTATTATTATGCTGTTAAGATTCTCCAGTATTACTTACAATAGAGGAAAGCTACACTTTTACGAAATGACTCACAAAACTGCCTCCACCATTAGTATTCTCGATTAGTGAGTGTTATTCCAATTCAATTTGTTCTGTGTTTGTACTTAAAAGTAACCGCACTGGTGGTCAAAACGTTGTACTTATTATAATAAAAATAAACCAATTTTCACTGTAAACTGTGAATAACTATGACTATTTTTATTATTCGAAGGGAAAACTCATCACTGTATTATATATATATATAAGTTTTTATTTTCAATCTATGTACGTAGTTTGCTTTGATCAAAAGATAATCAATACAGTAAAGAATGTCAAACTACGTACTATAACCGACAGATAAATGTACAAAGCTAAGTGTGTGTTGTAAATTTTAAAGCTAAAATTTGGGATATTCATTTCTGAAATTCACATGCGTGTACTTTGGTATCACGTATACTAATCTCACTGTAATTTCACCAGAATCTTATCTTTTTATCATGACTGCATCCGATCACGAATCAGTTAACAGAATACCCAACTTAATAATAGAAAAGGTTTAAACATTTGCACGTGCACGCCAACATGCAGTATAAGTAACAAAAGTTGTCACTGATTGTTAGCAGTGTGATGCGTGACACATTACTCCTCAGGGTCAGATTATTTGAATTTAAGACTACACTAAAGCGTAAAATTGTGTATGTGATGCAATAAAGAACAAGTAAACTTTTTCTGTACATAACAGAATGGAATATTTCTAAGAAGCATTTTGGTAGACAGTGACATATATGGAAAATTTAGGTTCTCGCTATAAATCAATGATACAAATAATCATATGTTCCAAGGCTCACTATTGCTGTAGGCGCTTATTAATTCAAGAACATTGCGCATGCGCCGTAAGTAAATCTTAAACAATTTTAAGTTACTTTACAAAAACTAACACTGCGCATGTAAATCTTGAACAGTTTTAAGTTATTTCAAATAACCCTGTACATTACTAAAAGTATAGTAATAAAAATAAAGAACTGAGAGGTGATATTTCCAACATGTACTTAGTACTGATCCACAGTATACTAAAACCTTTCAACGTTTCGGTTAGCAACTTGTTCACGTTGCTATTCAAGACATTAAAGAGAATGTTATATTAACTATAGAATTACCGATCGCTTCATCTGATCTCTGAACACATTTTTCTAAATTATTTATGAAGAAACTTGCTTATGGATCTACGACTCTGTTGGTCAGAATCCCTAATAACTTATGAGTCAAGTAAAAAACACAAAAATACCATGAATATTTCAATTACTCCCAAGTGTTACTGCTGTAGTCTTCTGTGTATTTTATATAGGAAATGAGTGATATCGCCCTTCTTTTTTTTGTGTGTGCCAGTTCTTTTCTCACTGAATGTTGCAACACGTAAAAATATTACTCTTGAAACATGACGGCAAAAGAAGTAGGTGAGAAATGTGTAGCATGTAATGGAAATATCATCGAAAGAAATGGTGCATACAATTTTCAATGTGTTGGATTTGGAGAACAAATTAATTAACTTTAACATATTGTGTACTTTATTTAGGTCATTGGTTTTTTCTGTAACTTGTTTCCCTTCTGGGATATTGCAAGAATTAATTAAATAAAAAAAGGATAATAATCAGTAATAAATAAACACACAACTTCCATTTCCCATCTAAAATGTATACCCTCCCACCCCCAGTGGCACAGTTGTATGTCAGAAAACTTATAACACTAGAACGGGGTTTCGATAATTGTGGTGAGCAGAGCAAAGAGGTCAGAATTGAGGTGCAATACATTTCGGAACTAAGCAAGTCTGCAGCCAAGAATTTAGTGACAATAATATCGATTTAAGTAAGCCTACTTTAAGTTCATTAGAGATAAAGGAGATTAAACCTGATACCGCCTTGATTTCATCACTATGTATCAGTGTAACGTTTAATTCTCGTAAATATGACGAATTGTTAAGTCAAGTAAAAATAGTTTTTAAAAAGCGGAGTGTTTATAAAAAAAAAAGGAATTTGCAAAAACTAGAAAGTGAACATTTTTGTTAAGAACATATATTTCGGTGGCCGGAAATAAAGTCACAGGAAAAAAGTCACAATTATGGCTAGGAAAAAAAATACGCAGATATAATGTAAAGTAATACAACAAAAAACATTTTAAGTTGGTTATTTATTGCAATAATAGCATGATACATGATATGTAACATTATATGAAAAGTACATAACATACACACATTAATAACACAACTTACATACCTGTTGTACAAGGAGATATATATAAAAGTATATGAGGAACAAGACTACTCGCCTGACTTACCAGTACCTGAAGAGCACGGCTTTACATCTAACCTGAGGAACGTGATGCCTAACATGACCTCACATGAGATCAGTCCGGATTACGATCCTGGATGGCTCCTCTTACATTTCGTACATTATATACATTGAAGTTATTAACATATTATCTAATCTAAACATTTCTTCATTAAGAATCATGGTGTCATGCTTTTTGATCAAACAACACTCTACAAACAGTCTGTTAACTTGACAAGTGTATTTATATATAATGCAGAGTCAAGTGCACTTTTCAGGCATATATGAGGTCAATCATCACAAAAAAGATGAAACTTGAAAATTTATGTTTATAATTTTATAAGTTCGTAGAAGTTAAATTATTGAATGATTCCATTCATTCATATGATTATTGACCTCATATATGCCTGAAAAGTGCACTTGTCAAATTAATAGATGTATTATTACACTCATTCATTTCTTCTACAGTTACTACTTCCTTTATTGTTAATTTCTATATATATTGTGTTTTTCTTCTACAGTTACTACTTCCTTTATTGTTAATTTCTTCTTCTTTTTTCATATCTTGGAACAATTATTCAAGAAAAGGTCTGTTATCGTCACTAAATCTTACTATTATAGATCTTAAAAAATTTTCTTGTTAACTCTTTCTTACCAGTTTTATGCGAGGTTTCTAGTAATTAAGTTTCACTTTCTTGACTAAGGCAGTAGCTACTTTCCTAACTATTACCTCTGTATTTTCTTGAATCGTTTTGTGATTGGAAGATTATAACAAGTTTGAAACATCGAATGTAGGGAACACAATATATATAGAAATTAACAATAAAGGAAGTAGTAACTGTAGAAGAAGAAGAACACAATATATATATAGAAATTAACAATAAAGGAAGTAGTAACTGTAGAAGAAGAAGAACACAATATATATGTACCTAAACATTTATCACCATTTCTAAAAACTAAATTAATAAGGCGAGGAATATTAAAAAGGAAAGAGGTATAAATTCTCATGGGTTAAGAATGGTGTAGTTTTAATCAGAAAGGGGGAATCAAGGAATGCTATACACGTCAGATACGAAAATCATCTGAGAATATTATAAAGTTTTTATATTTTAATTCTGATCATAGTCAGTAATTTAAGTAGTTTCAACCATCTTGATTTAGAGTTTAATAATATCAATTATTATGTTGAAATTGGTTACGTTGAATATAAAATTGTTGATATTGCTGGTTATATAAATGCAAGAGGTCTAAGTAAGAATTTGGATGAAATCTTACAGGAGTCAGAGTGTATAAAATCTGATTTTACTTGTTTGGTACTTGAAAAAATCATAGATGATGATCTCATGTTAAACATTTAAGTTTACGTTGCTTATTTTTCAAATAGCCAAGACAGAAAAAGTGGAAGCCTACATTAAACTAAAGAGGAACTATTATTTGATAAGTGTCGAATTTTGTTGATTTTGAATGACGTGATTGGATTTACAGTATTAAAAACTAAGAATTTTAATTTAGGATGTCTCTATAAGACACCTGAAAGTTTATTAAATAAATTCTTTATGCTTAATAAAGAAGAAATACATTTATGATAGTAGAATTTAATATATTCAAAACGACCAGGGAAAGCTCGTAAGTGATTTGGTTTATTCTAGTCAAAGTAACATTATCGTCAATTTACCAACAAGAGCGAAGAAAAAAGCAATATGTTTGACTTTGTTTGAAGTTAAGCACAAAGCTACGCAATGGATTATCTATGCTCTGCTCACCACGGGTATCGAAACCCGGTTTCTAGTGTTCTCAGATATACAGCTGTGCCACTGGGGGATATACATTTCAGATGGGAAATGAAAATTTCATGTTCATTTATTACTGATTATTACTAATTAATCACAAAGATAATAAATATAGGTTTGATAATCCAAAAGATGATTTGACAGGTATGCTTGAAAAACCGTTAGTGAAATAATTGATATCGTAAAAAGTTAAATACTAAAATGTCTCTTTTCAGTAGTTATAAAAATCATTGAGCTTATTATTTTTCCATTGCTAAACATAGTTAAATATTGAATAATAAATATTTCCAGATTCTTTGTAATAGGCAACAATTGATATAGATATCTGATATACATCTTATTATTTTTCCATTGCGAAACATAGTTAAATATTGAAAAATAAATATTTCCAGATTCTTTGTAATAGGCAACAATTGATATAGATATCTGATATACATCTTATTATTTTTCCATTGCGAAACATAGTTAAATATTGAATAATAAATATTTCCAGATTCTTCGTAATAGGCAACAATTGATATAGATATCTGATATACATAAAAGACAAATTAGCAGTTGTAGACCAATTACTACATTAAGCATATTCTCAAAAATATTAGAAAAATCAATTTACACCAGACTTTCAGATTTTAGCATTAAATTTGATTTATTGTCTGCATGAATACCAGGATGGCCTATCGATACAATAAACTACTTAAGTTTTATGGTGAAAGTATTATTGATAAAATAGAGAAAAGTGAATTTGCCATAACAGCTTTTAGGCTTATCTAAAGCATTTGATTCTGAAAATCACAAGTTTTTGTTAAAAAAATATACAATATGGGAATAAAAGGTAAATGTGTAATTGGTTGAAGAGTTAATTAAAATCTCAAAATATTCTGATGAAATAATTAAATGCAAGTGGTTTTTCCTCGGGGCTCTGTTCTACGATAATTGTTGTTCTTATTATATATTAATAATACCAGCTTTATTATTTGGTATAAAGCATATTTTATTAGCAGACGATACTATAATTTCAGCTCATAATGAGAATTTAGGGTCTTCAGTTGAAATGGTTGATTTGTCATTAAAAAGACTGAAGTATCCCTTAGTTACAATGACTTGTTTGTAAACATTTGTCATTAAAAAGACTGAAGTATCCCTTAGTGACAATGACTTGTTTGTCATTAAAAAGACTGAAGTATCTCTTAGTGACAATGACTTGTTTGTCATTAAAAAGACTGAAGTATCCCTTAGTGACAATGACTTGTTTGTCATTAAAAAGACTGAAGTATCCCTTAGTGACAATGACTTGTTTGCCA
>NW_013669635.1:42067-63680 GCF_000517525.1 Limulus polyphemus
AGGGTGGACATACTTGGTAGTAAGTTGGACATGCTTGGTAGTAAGGTGGACATGCTTGGTAGTAAGGTGGACATGCTTGGTAGTAAGGTGGACATATTTGGTAGTAAGGTGGACATGCTTGGTAGTAAGGTGGACATACTTGGTAGTAAGATGAAAACACAAATTCCGAAAACTGGTTGCAGAACTTCCGTAGTGGTAGTAGAAGCAGTTCTATGTTCACAACTTGTAATGTTGTAGTTATGTCTAATAACGACTTGTAATGTTGTAGTTATGTCTAATGACAACTTGTAATGTTGTGGTTATGTTTAATTACTACTTGTAATGTTGTAGTTATGTCTAATGACAACTTATAATGTTGTAGTTATGTTTAATTACAACTTGTAATGTTGTAGTTATGTCTAATGACAACTTATAATGTTGTAGTTATGTTTAATGACAACTTGTAATGTTGTAGTTCCAAAAGTTTATCAATTTCAAGATTCAGAAGAGTAATGGAATATTAAAACATTTGTCTTTTTTGTTTTGTGTTTTATTGTGATGATTATTTTATCTATAAATATGGCAATTAGAGAGTTAAGTTTCGTTCCCAATAATAATTAAAAAGAAATTCGTTTATCTGCCGCTCAAAGCTAGTTCCTTAAGTTTTCTAAAACTAAACATGAAATTTTCATCTTTCTGCCCATTTTTTACCCTTCTTTGAGTAGTGTTCTGGTAGTTTCCTTCTTTGAGTAGTATTCTGGTAGTTTCCTTCTTGAGTAGTTTCTGGTGACAAAATCAATTGTCAACAATTGAATTTTAAACAATGTCACAGTTCTGAATGTTTAATTCTGATACATTGAAAAACTTTTTCTCACCCACAGGTTTTAGATTTGCTGAAAAAGTATATACGTTCTCTTAAAAGTAGAGAATGCTTTGACTGCATTTTCCAGAGAGTTATAAATAGTGCCAAATATTTTCCAAAAAGAGATACTCTTTAACCTTAAAGTCGAAAAACAACTAGCGCTTATTCTGACTCACAACCACTTCGCTTTACAGCCTGCCAGCATTAACAGAAACAACAACCACTTTGTGTGTGACAGCCCTAAATTCAAGACTATCTTACTTTCATCCTTTACCGACGTACTACAATCTCTGTTCACAAGGCTCTGAGAGACAGTTCTTATTAACTTTGTTTCTAGATGTAAATCAAGTTGTTTAATCATGTGATTCTCTTACATTCGGGTATCTGTTGTAATGAAGTTATTAATTAGAACTTTTGAGTGAACGTAGAAAAACAAACAAAACATATTGAGGGTACGAGAGATATAGTAGTGGTGGAGACATTATTTATATCATCAGCTACTTGAACAACAGCTGTTTCGGTGTGAACTGAATTAAGTTGATTGAAATGTAATTCTTGTCCTACAGTTGATCAGCTGTACATTTACGGACTTAAAAACGCTGAAGTCCGGGATTCGATACCATGTGATGGGAAGAACGTAGACAACCTATTGTGTAGCTTTACACGAAAACAAACAAATCTGTAAAACTGAAATTTAATTTTTATCAATTTTATTTCAGTTATTAGATTCACAACTAGAATAAAGGTTTTTTTTTTTGATACTATATATTATTTATTTATTTAACTACCATAAATTCTTTATTATTTTCTTCAATTAACCTTCACGTTATTAGAGTTACTGGTGATACAGCAAGCTAGTCTTCTTGAAACTAATATTATATTACATAACTTATTAGCCGCAGTTGTTATCCTACACATTTAGAGCAGATAACACTGCTATGTTAGAGTATGGTTACAGATGATTTAAGCATCAATCAAAATTAGTGAAAACATCACCCATTGTTGCTTCTTTCATGGTGAGGCTATCAAAATTTAAAACTTGATGTACCGTTTAAGTTTTCTTCAGTTAATGGTGGTATGAATGTGATGTTAAAGACATTTGATTCCAAATAATAAAAAAATTCTATGTCAGGGCAAACTGAGAAATGTAAATTCAAATTATAAAGTCTTGAATTAGTTGGATGCAATTCGAGGTAGTTAAGGAAGATTTGACATTCCCCTTTCTAGAGATCCTTTAAACCAACAATTAATTGCTTCGATGGACTTACAGAAAAATAAGAATATTTATGTCACAGACTATAAGAAAGGAAACTCATAGAATGGTCGTAAAAGTTTCAAACAAGATATATTTATTAATAGTGATAATAATCTTCATCACATTTCAAAATTAATTACAATAATGAATCTTAAACAGAAATGGAAACATAAAAATGTTTTTAAAATTATATAAATAATGTTAGAAATATAATTTTTATACGACGCTCTTATGTTTACTATTAGAGTTACAAGAGCTTTAAGTTTGCATTTTGGCTTTCCTGTATAGAAAAATATTGCACAAAAAAGTTATATTAGCTTCAACGAAGAAAGTATAATGTTAAGAATGAAAATAATTTTATTTTCATGAAACATAATAACTATCGAAGAAAAATTAAAATCAAATATACTTCTCAGTTTGAAATTTGAAATGAAGATCTAGTAGAAACTGTAATATAAATGAACAAATTGGAAAACAAATTTGATATGGCACGCGACATTCAACTTTGTTTTCACTACTTAGTATTGCCGATTTTCTCTTAATGTTAATTTTTTTATTTTCAATTAATAAGAACTTTTTGGCAAGAACGTTGAAAAAAAGGAATACATTAACTCTCCTAATAATCAGAAAATAACTTTTTATTTCAATGTTTGATGAATAATAAATTTTGCCCTTGCCTGTAGAATTACGACATTTTTAAATTTTTTTGAAAGCTCGATAATATCATGCTTTGGATTTGAACAAAGAATATAAGTTGGCTAGATAGTAACAGAACATCAACTGACTAGATAGTAATATAATATAAACTGGCTAGTTGTAACAGAACATCAATTGATTAGATAGTAACAGAACATCAACTGACTAGATAGTAATATAATATAAACTGGCTAGTTGTAACAGAACATAAACTGGCTAGATAGCAACAGAACATAAACTGGCTAGATAGTAATATAATATAAACTGGCTAGTTGTAACAGAACATAACCTGGCTAGATAGTAACAGAACATCAATTGATTAGATAGTAACAGAACATCAACTGACTAGATAGTAATATAATATAAACTGGCTAGTTGTAACAGAACATAAACTGGCTAGATAGCAACAGAACATCAACTGACTAGATAGTAATATAATATAAACTGGCTAGTTGTACAGAACATAAACTGGCTAGATAGTAACAGAACATCAATTGATTAGATAGTAACATAACGTCAACTGACTAGATAGTAATAGAACATAAACTGATTAGATAGTACCAGAACAGAAACTGGCTAGATAGTAACAGAATATAAACTGGCTAGATAGTAACAGAACACAAACTGGCTAGATAGTAACAGAACATAAACTGGCTAAATAGTACCAGAACAGAAACTGGCTAGATAGTAATAGAACATAAACTGGCTTGATAGTAACAGAACATCAACTGATTAGATAGTACCAGAACACAAACTGGCTAGATAGTAACAGAACATCAACTGATTAGATAGTACCAGAACACAAACTGGCTAGATAGTAACAGAACATAAGCTGGCTAGATAGTAACAGAACACAAACTGGCTAGATAGTACCAGAACACAAACTGGCTAGATAGTAAAAGAACATCAACTGATTAGATAGCACCAGAACACAAACTGGCTATATAGTAACAGAACACAAACTGGCTAGATAGTAATAGAACATAAACTGGCTTGATAGTAACAGAACATAAGCTGGCTAGATAGTAACAGAACACAAACTGGCTAGATAGTACCAGAACAGAAACTAGCTAGATTATAACAAAACATAAGCTGGCTAGATAGTAACAGAACATACACTGGCTAGCTAGTGACAGAACAATAAATTTAATCAGTTAAACCGGAAAAACGAGAAAAGATAACAGTACTAGACAATTCAATTTCCCTGAAATTACTAAAGTGATTAACTTTCAATAATATTGTTCAAGAAACAACTGCAAACCACCAACTAATTAGGTTAACTGAGACTCAGCTTACAGCTATTTAAATATATATATATTGAAAACGGCTCAGAACATTATTTAATATATATATATATATATATTGAAAAAAGGCTCAGAACATTATTTAATATATATACTGAAAAAGGCTCAGAAGATCATTTGGTTGAGACGAATTTATCATTCATTTAGTTCCTAATTTTGATCTTTTATACAGAAACTAGGCTAATCCACAGTAATTCAAAAACACGGAAGCAAATG
Organism: Limulus polyphemus; assembly: GCF_000517525.1. Classification (NCBI taxonomy): domain Eukaryota; kingdom Metazoa; phylum Arthropoda; class Merostomata; order Xiphosura; family Limulidae; genus Limulus; species Limulus polyphemus. The sequence continues at coordinate 46,380 of NW_013669635.1, forward strand.
TTAATTTCATGATGATTACTCTGACAATCTTTATTTTCTAAGTCCTGTTCTCCATTTCATTATTACTTATACAATGATATTCCTTGTTTTCTTAATGAACCACAGATCCAATCAGTGGAACATAATATCCATATCTTTGAATTTTTTCATGTATCTCTTAATTATAAAAAAATACATAACCAGTTTAAAGAAATACGGTATCGTTTAGGAATATAAAATTTAATCATTTCACAATCTACTTAAATAAAGAAAAAATATCAAGAAACGGAATTAGAAAATAAACATTGACCAATCAGTCCGATTACTCCTTGCGATTGGAAACATACCAATGACTAAATTAAAAATGAATAAACCTTAGTGTACATGTTAGATAATAAGAAATATTTAGCTTAACCTAAAGTTGAAAATGCTTATCTGGTCTTGGTTTCAGTACTTGTTGTAGCTGTTAGTCATATAAGTAACTAAGTAAGCAAGCTCTCCTAGTATCGTAGAGTTAGTTCCAACATTTATCGTAGAGAAATATTATCTCAAAAAATAAATTACGTTTCTCTGCTAGAATATCACAGACAAACGTTAATTCACGTATCTTGGAAATAGCAGTAAAATAACTTTATTTTATTCAACCCATATCCAATTAGCTGTCAGTAGAATAAAGTGTATACGCTGTTATAAATTTCCGGATATCTTGAGATGATTTTAAAAAGTGTTTCAACAAGCTTGTTATCAAGAAGAACTATCCGTCTTTTTTATTTCTTTATTATTTATCTCTCCTATATATAATGTCCTAATGTATACTTGTTTGTCTGAAGGGAGTGGAATACTTGTTTCACAAAGCTTATGTATTTATACGTTAATCAGACGTCATTTCCTTCTGAAACCCAAGACATTGTGGTACTTCTGAAATGCACCTCTGGTGGCTCAGTAGAAAGATTACAACGCTAAATTTCAGGTATGTACCGGCGGTAAGCATTATGTAGTTTTACATTTAATAACAAATATAACAAAACAACAACAGCAAAAAACTTTCTAAAACTCTGTATGTAGTGTAGTGTGAGGAGGAAGAATTTGTTAATACACGTGGTTATTATTAAAATTGTAACGCCCTCTGAGTTTTCGTTAGAAACTTCAGCAAGTACTGAGATATACTGATAGAAGAATATTATCAAGAGCAAAGAGATGAAATCTGGCTTGATAACGTAAGTAACGATATTTCGTATTCAATTATTCTTACATTTTCATTCAACGACGCTGTTAAAGGCTCATTTGAGGAAACATGCTTATATTCATCATTCACAGTTTAAACGCCATACGTACGAGTTGGCTCAAAGACATCGGGCTGGGTGTGCCCTATTTGCTAGGGTACTCGGACATTTGAATCCGATTTTCATGGTTTGCGTCCCGTTGCTGCTAAAATACGTTCCGATACTTTGTGGCCGTGTGTGCGTTATAAGAGTAACAGTTAAGCCATATTTCGGTCAGAAAAGAGCTGACGATGGGTACAGTTGACTAACTACCATTCCTTTAGTTTGTCAGTTACAAATTAATGATGGCTATAAACGGATAGCCGAGTAACCTAATATAGAATTTTAAAAACAAAGAAATGGTTGATTATGACAACATGTGAATTAAACATTTTTAGGTCGCATACATCCGCAACCATGAACTAATTTTATTTATCAAAACATACATATTTCCTCAGTTGATTATGAAAAATGTGAGTAAACATATTTCTCCTTCTTTGCTGTTGAAATGATACTTTATTATCATTATAAATACAGCTGTCCAATAAGCATGCTTCTGACCTATAAACAAAAAGTGTTATAAGCACGTGTCAGTTTCGAAAATATTACTTTTAGAAATTAAAATGTTTAGTCTTGCGTTTCTTGGGCGTATTTCTAAACTTTTATTATAAAATATTTTGTGCTATCATATGGTTACCCTCCATCTGGCAGCAGTTACAAATTAATAACGGTTATGTCTGAACTTTGGAGTCTACGAGGCCGTTTAACCCAAACAGATACATCTGTCTAATAACCATACTCCTGGCCGTTAAACCATACAAATTCATCTGTCCATTAGCCATACTCCTGGCCGTTTAACCTAAACAAATACAGCTGACCAATAACCATATCCCTGGCCATTTAACCCAAACAAATACATCTGTCTAATAACCATACTCCTGGCCACTTAAACCATACAAATACAACTGACCAATAGCCATACTCCTGGCCGTTTAACCCATACAAATACAGCTGACCAATAGCCATACTCCTGGCCGTTAAACCATACAAATTCATCTGTCCAATAACCATACTCCTGGCCGTTTAACCCAAACAAATACAACTGACCAATAACCATACTCCTGGCCACTTAACCTATACAAATACATTTGTCTAATAACCATACTCCTGGCCACTTAACCTATACAAATACAGCTGTTCAATAGTCATATCCCTGGCCGTTTAACCCAAATAAATACATTGTCCAGTAACCATACTCCTGGCCGTTTAACCCAAACATGTACATCTGTCCAATAACCATACCTCTTGTCGCTTAACCTATACAAATACAGCTCCCAATAACCATATCCATGGCTGTTTAACCCATACAAATGCAGCTGCCCAATAACCACATTCCTGGCCGTTAACCTATACAAGTACAGCTGATCAATAACCGTACACCTGGCTGTTTAACCCATACAAGTACAGCTGATCAATAACCATAGTCCTGGCCGTTAACCCATACAAATTCAGCTGGCCAATAACCATACTCCTGGTTGCTTAACCTATACAAATACAGCTGTCAAATAGCCATATCCCTGGCCGTTTAACCCAAACAAATACAGCTGACCAATAAACATACTCCTGGCCACTTAACCTATACAAATACAGCAGTTCAATAGCCATATCCCTGGCCGTTTAACCCAAATAAATGCATCGTCCAGTAACCATATCCCTGGCCGTTTAAACCAAACAAATACATCTGTCCAATAACCATACCCCTGGCCGCTTAACCTATACAAAAACAGCTGCCAATAACCATAGTCCTGGCCGTTAACCCATACAAATTCAGCTGGCCAATAACCATACTCCTGGCTGCTTAACCCATACAAATACATCTGACCAATACCCATGTCCCTGGTCGTTTAACCTTTTTCATAGTGTGCCCTTCAGTTTCAAAATACTAAATGCCTGACTTGATATTTTTTGTAAATCTCAAGATTTCGTGGAATAAACTTATAACAGTTCGCAGTAAGAGACAATGAAGCTCTATTAAAGTGTGTCAGAAAGAGATTTACGGTGCAATGAACAGCAAAGTTGTTTTCTAGTGTAGCGAATATTAGGTGATAAATAGTGAAGAAAAGTAAAAGACTTCATGACATCAGTTAATTTAACACTTTTATTGGAGAAAGCGATTTAAGGCTAAGCTCTTCTGTACCATGTAATAAATTTGGTCGAGGAAAACCCCTAAGCAAAACATGGATAATATGAGTAGCTAAATCTCTGCAAATACGTAATGGCGCAACAATAAGTTGGAAGTTTCTAAAGTTGTCTTTTGATTTCGTTGTTAGACCTGATCTGTGCCCAACGCTAAATTTATTAAAATCAGTTTTATGGGGCAATATTTTACCATAAATAAGGAGTTATTATTTCTTATTGTTATATAAATAAATTTCATGAAAGATTAGTAGATGATCAGTAATATCTGATTAACTTCTAGAGTGAATGAGTAGTAGATGATCAGCAATGTCTGATTAATTTCTAGAGTGGAAGAGTAGTAAATGATAAGTAATGTCTGATTAACTTCTAGAGTGAAAGAGTAGTAAAGGATAAGTAATGTCTGATTAACTTCTAGAGTGAAAGAGTAGTAAATGATAAGTAATATCTGATTAACTTCTAGAGTGAAAGAGTAGTAAATGATAAGTAATGTCTGATTAACTTCTAGAGTGAAAGAGTAGTAAATGATAAGTAATATCTAATTAACTTCTAGAGTGAAAGAGTAGTAAATGATAAGTAATATCTGATTAACTTCTAGAGTGAAAGAGTAGTAAATGATAAGTAATATCTGATTAACTTCTAGAGTGAAAGAGTAGTAGATGATCACTAATATCTGATTAACTTCTAGAGTGAAAGAGTAGTAAATGATAAGTAATATCTGAATAACTTCTAGAGTGAAAGAGTAGTAAATGATAAGTAATATCTGATTAACTTCTAGAGTGAAAGAGTAGTAAATGATAAGTAATATCTGATTAACTTCTAGAGTGAAAGAGTTGTAAATTATAAATAATATCTGATTAACTTCTAGAGTGAAAAAGTAGTAGATGATAAGTAATATCTGATTAACTTCGACATACAGTTGTGTAAAATTCTTCTGGAAACAATTTCTTAAAATAACACTTTTACACTGCTTAAGTGTTTATCTTCAATCGCTGAATAGTTCTTGGAATCTGTTAAAATTGCCTGTTTTTTGTATCCTTTTGAACAAATATTATCGAACTAGTGTGCACTACAAATACACTCTAAAGTAAAACTTCAATCAAAAACTCGTTTCCGTACAAATACTAATCTCTCTCTCTAAATAAGTATACGCAAGAAAAGTGCATACGTTTCCTGGACTTAGTACTTGGAAGTAATTTAGAATCAATACCTTCAAGGGGGAGCCGGGCGTGGCCTAGTAGTTAGTGTGCCAGGCTGTCAATCCGAGAGTTCTGTTACCTAAGAATCTAGCTTGACTAGTTAGATTTTTGGGTGTTTTATAACTGTTACTAAGAGTTGGCGGTGAGTGCTGGTGACTAACTATCTGCCTTCCATCAGTATATTTAGAGACGACTAGGCACGTATCCTTTTTTTTGTAGCTTTGAAAGAACATCCGAAACAAACAAACCGTGTAGCTGTAGGGGTGTGTGGGTATGGTGACGGTCAGCAGTCGTAAATATATTTATCTTGTATCGGACTATATAACTTTATTTTAGCGATTATATTTGAAGATCCATATAACTTTAGCTAAGTGTTAATATTGGAAGATCCATATAACCTTAGTTAAGTGATTATATTTGAAGATCCAAATAACTTTAGCTAAGTCTTAATACTGGAAGAATCTTTTAACTAAAAAGTATTTAAGCTTTTATATTGGAAAATCCATATAACTTTAGTTAAGCAATGATACTGGAAGATCAATATAACTTTAGTTAAGCAATGATACTGGAAGATCAATATAACTTTAGTTAAATTATGATATTAGAAAACCTATATGGCTTTAGAATTAGTACTCATTAAGATATATAAATAAATGTTTTTCAGCGGTTTAAAAATTAACTAATGCTTAATTTCTATGGGTATTGTTTTCTTATTTGAAGACAGCTTTATTATATTAGAAATAAGTGTATTTCAAATCAATATTCACTATCATTTCTGTTCGAAACAAAAATCTGCTTTCCTGAACTCTAACATTATTAATGCATGACAAAAGGCCAAGTTATATTTTTCTTCCCTCATCTGTGTGACGCTTAAATACAGGAATCGATTAATCAGAAACGTGGCTTATGGATTTAGTAAATCTCATATGATATCATATTGAAATTTCCTGTTTACCTAAAAGAAATGTTAGATACGAAGTGTTTAAAGCACATATACTTTATTTGTATAGGCATTGCCTTACGCCTCATGTCACAACTTTCAACGGAAGGGTATTCCGTTGATAATACCTCTTTTGCAAGCTGAATACGCCTTTGTCTAAAAAAAAACTAACCACGAACGTTCATGTGAATAATAATGAATTCTAATGCAGTCAAGCAAGCTCTAAGTCTTAGTGTGTGGCACCGTGGGAATTCTTTGAAACTAAACTTTTCTTACACTTGGGAGATTCGAAACAAGGAACGCTATATTCTCCGTGACTTAGCTTCTATATTTTTCTTTCCGGCTGATAAAAGATCGGAATGCTATGATTTAAGATAACTTTTATCAATGATTATGCATACCCATAAGAATCCTAAAGTCCCCTTGTCTATCATCCTGCTATAGAAAATATTTCGTGATTCAAATACAGAAATAATTTGTAAATATAAGCGAATTCCATAGTGCAATTGTAAATAAATAAAGCATGTGATTCTCTAAAGATATATTCGTCGAGGCAGGTACGTAGATGAATAAATTCAGTTTGGACAATTAATTTTAAAACGTGATATTATAGTTGACTTAAGTTGTTAGTGGTGCTTTCGGTCTTAATTCAAATAATATATTACAACATTCAGTCAGATTAGGTTAGGCTTAAACCACTCTTTAAATTCCCACGTAGAGAAATCATCCTAATAGCTATGTAAACATTTAAATATACGCATGGTTTTATCATAGCCGTTCGTAACATTTAACACAGTTTCATTTGGAATAATAACAAATTAGTTATACTCGTATTTGTTGCGTCCTTTAAATAAACGTATACCATTTGAAATCTTAGCATATGCTAAAGACTTGGGTTTCTTGGCCTCAGTTCGGCGCCACTTCAAGATTGCTGAAATCATAGGAAAATTTATATTTTCAAATCTACCTCGTTGAATTCGTATGTCTTACAACAGTTAAATTCAAGTTATTATCAAACAAAATTTTTTGTGGCAATAACTACCTCAAATGTATTTTCTAAAAAATATAATCGAAACCTCAACAAAAATTATGAAATGCTCACAATTCCTAGCAAAATGTGCGCACGCTAAGCTCATTAGCATACGTCACCTGCTAGTCGAAAATCGTCTTCTACTGTTCTGTTATTCTTTTAAAACTTTGATTGTTACTATAAAGCAAATCTTATGTTGATCTAAATCATTCTCTAGCGGTTTTCTCGCGAACTATTTTCACGCTCATCATACCAATGCGTCTTCAGGTGTCACTTCGTGGACGCCATCGGCCTCTTGTGACACTTCGTTGTACTATGACGTCATCGCCCTCTGTTGCCTATTAAATAACAGTTATGGAAACCTCAGGCCTATATGAGACGTAATATTTCTGTAACCTCAGGTTTCGGCATTATTTGATGTCCACTCATTTGGCGACACTCCACTGAGGTGGCATCATTTTGAGTGCTGAAATGTCGCCCTAACTACTAACCTCAGCTTTGATTTGTAAAGGTTATAACCTTAGCTCTAGTCTGCAAGTATCATAACCTTAAACTATGATCTGTAAATATTATAACTTTAACCTCATATCTGTAAACATTATAATCTTAGCTCTAGTCTGTAAGTATTATAACCCTAAACTATGATCTGTAAAGTTTATAACTTTAGCCTCATATCTGTAAAGATTGTAACCTTAGCTCTCATATATAAGAATCATAACCTTAGCCTCTGAGCTTTAAAGATGAATGACATTCTTCGTGTGGTTGATCATATGTATGATAAAAATATTGTTAATTAAGAAACTCGTTAATGTTCAAAAATCATCTCAATTTTCTCTTTTTTTTCCATTTCTTTTTTTTCAAGGTTATTAGGTAAACCTAATTAGGCTTCTTCACGACTGTAACTGTTCTTAATGTATAAAGTCCTCCAATGAATGATAAAAGAGCATCTGTAAACCAAAATCAAACAAGAAATATTTCAACCATTGGTTTGTATAAAACTGTTAGAGAGAGAGAGAAACGAAAACTCAAACCAAACTCTAGAAAATTCCAGAATAATATTTCCAACAAATATTTACCTTCCCAATAAGCTGACACTTACTTTGAGAAGAATTTATTACCTTAAATATTTATAAAAAAAACTCGGAACTTTGAACAGAAAAATACAAGTTACTGTGTATTATAAAAACATTTTTCAGTCTGAACTATGATAATAATAAAAAAACTGAGGATATAAATCCTTTCGTTTTAAATTTAGATTTGGGCCATTGCGGGATCAAGATATCCACACGGGTTAAGCCTATATTGGTATACTTTACTTGTTGGGAAATGGATCGCCGTTAAAAGCTGATTCTCTGGAGATAGAGGTATCTAGTCTCAGATAGCTCACATTTATATTGAATAGTTTTAATTTATAGCTAAACGGTAAGTGTAAATATCTAAATAAAACTCGTTAAACATTCACTCTGTTATCCCTAGAAATTGTACTTCAACAAGACTTTGTCATCCCTTGAATTTGATATTATACCACACATTGTTCTCCTTTGGATTCTTTTTCATCGAAACTTTGCTTTCACTTCAAGTTTATATTCAAAAGACTTTGTCATCCTTTGGATTTGATATTTTACGAGTTCTTGCTCTCTCTATTGAATTTTGTATTCTTCGAGACTTTCTTCTTCGTGGATCTAACATTCTTCGAGTGATCGAGATGAGGCGCAGTTACTAAATCAGGTACATTTCGAGTAGGCAATAAGTAACATCAAATGTTAACTTTCCACAAGAATACAACGGAGTTGTTCCGAAGGTACTTACTCCATATTAACAACGAAATGCACAATATATAATCACAATAAACAAGACAGTTTTAGTTCTAGCGATTCCAAATGTGCGCAAATTAAGTGAATCTTTTTAAAGATACCTCTTCACACTTTTAGTTGTGAACGCGTTATAAGTGTGGCAATCATTACTCGTTGTCCAAGTGACAAACAGCAGCGTTATAGTGGCAGGTGCTGATATCTAGTTATCGTCCCTCCGGTAAGTAATTCAAAATATAAGAACCGCTGACCTGCACGTTTAATCCACGTGCGTATATATACAAAGTGCCGCTCAGATTGCAAAGTCGAATTCTAATTTAATTTTTGGAAATATTTCGCACACCCAGAATCGTGAATGGTATGAAATAATGAAAAGGTTGGGTATTGAATTTGAAATGTTGCCAATAACAATGTTTGCTGTTTTCCTTCTATATAAATACTTTCATTATGATTAACGGAATTAAACGTATCAACATGATTGGTTATACTTCACCATGAAGTGGATTTTCTTCTTAGATTTATTTTACCTTAAGGCCAAAACGTTACACAGAAGTTAGGAGCCAAACTTATATTCTTTTATTATTATATGATAAACAAAACGTAATATATATATATATTTATATATACACATTCAACACAAGTTAGGCCTAACCTTACATTGATAAGCCTAATTAGCATAGGACCATAGAAAAAATGGTTATAAAAGTTCTAGCATATTCTTACAAAAATTACAGTTTTCAATATACATTTTCATTGGATGTATGACTGTACACATGACTATAACTCTAATTAAGGACAAACGTTTAGTATCTGAACCCAAAACATATAGCGTAAAACCGATATTAGAGAGTAATACTAATATCTAAGCTCAAAATAATAAGAATAAAAATTCAGGTCAGAGAGTGATTTAATAGCTGAATTTAAAATGACACATAATGTAAACCCCAGATTGGAAAGTAATTTTTAGTAGTTTGATCCAAAATAATCCTTACTAAAACCAAAATTAGAGTGATTTTTAATACCTGAACCCAAAGCTGCTCAGAGTAAAACTTGAATTGAATAGTAACTTTTAATTTCTGAATCTCAAAGTGACACAGAATGAAACTTTAATTAAAGAGTGACTTTTAATAGCTAAACCTAAAGTTGTTGAGTAAAACTCGGATTCGAAAGTGAATTTTAAGAGTTTAATCCGACATGACATAGAATAAAAATCCAGATTACACGCTGAATTTTAAGATCTGAACCCAAAATAAAACCCAGATTAAAGAAAAGTGACTATTAATAGTTAAAGTCAGAACGACATAAAGCAACACCTAGACTATATAGTGACGTTTAATACATAAAACCAAAGTGATATAGACTAATACCCAGATTTGGAAGTAACTGTAAGATCTAAGCCCAAATAACATAGAAAAAAAACTCGGATTAGAATTTAACTTTTAGTAGCCGAATGTAAAATGCCATATAGTAAAACTCAGATTAGAGAGTACCTTTTAATATGTAAACCCAACATTACACGTTTTTAAACATATATTGTTTGTTTGTGATCAAGCACAAAGCTACACAATGAACAACCTCCGCTGTGCTCCTAGCGGGTATATCAAAGCTTGATTTTTAACGTTATAAGCTCTTAAGCTTAACGCTAATCCATCAGAAAGAAAAACCCGAATTAAAGAGTAACTTTTGATAACTATTAGTATTTAGCCAGCATTCACTATCTTACATCTATTCATAGTAAAACGAATATAGCAATATGAGCACAGATCATTTTCACTGCCTTATAATAAAAACGAAAATGAGCTATTTTGATCTTTATTGACGTGAATCCTGAATACTTTGACTGCCTTAACATGGAACTACTGTGATCTTTATTAACGTGAACACTGAATATTTTGTCTGCCTTAATATGAAACTACTGTAATCTTTATTAACGTGAACACTGAATATTTTGTCTGCCTTAATATGGAACTACTGTAATCTTTATTAACGTGAACACTGAATATTTTGTCTGCCTTAATATGGAACTACTGTAATCTTTATTAACGTGAATCCTGAATACTTTGTCTGCCTTAATATGGAACTACTGTGATCTTTAATAACGTGAACACGAAATATTTTGTCTGCTTTAATATGGAACTACTGTGTATCTTTATTAACGTGAACGCGAAATATTTTGTCTGCCTTAATATGGAACTACTGTAATTTTTATTAACGTGAACACGAAATATTTTGTCTGCCTTAATATGGAACTACTGTGATATTTATTAACGTAAACACTGAATATTTTGTCTGCCTTAATATGGAACTACTGTGATATTTATTAACGTGAACACTGAATATTTTGTCTGCCTTAATATAGAACTACTGTAATTTTTATTAACGTGAACACGAAATATTTTGTCTGCCTTAAAATGGAACTACCGTGATCTTTATTAACGTGAAAACGAAATATTTTGTCTGCTTTAATATGGAACTACCGTAATCTTTAATAACGTGAACACGAAATATTTTGTCTCCTTTAATATGGAACTACTGTAATCTTTATTAACGTGAGCACGAAATATTTTGTCTGCCGTAATACAGAACTACTGTGATCTTTATTGAATATAGGGTATGAGTTAGTACAAATCATACAAATGTTTAGTTATATTTTTATAATTCAGGTATGTGATTTCATGTACGAAATGTGGAAATACAACATGTTAAAAAAGAACCATACTAACATCATGATTGCTACAAAATACTTTATATTTTTGTAGAAGGCTGGCCTGGTTAACATTCAATGTCAACCCTTATACCATATGTTGTACAGAGGAAAGCTTTTCTACCCAGTTTTGCCCTTTATAAAAACTTTCGATCTTCATAACAATAAAGCCAGCACTTGAATAAACTTAATACTTTCTTTACGATTCACTGGCCAAACCTTTTACTCTACAAGACTGGTTGTGCCTCAGTATTATGCGAAAATTGAATTGTTGGACTTTTAAGACATTTCATGTGCCAGTCTTAATAAAATATGTCAAATGCACTTTCATGCCTTGTTGACCATAAATCACATACACGTAAGTACGTTAACCTCAGGATAGGGCAAGGCCTGGCATCGATTTACAGGATGAATATAATTATGACTACATCTTATGGCTGACGTTTACAACAAGCTACTCTTCCAAACAAGAGGCTATATTAAGTCAGCTTAGAAAGAGGTTTGGATCATGTTTGGTAAGAAATATGAGGAAAGGAAGAAATGAATAAACGTGATTAAATGCTGCTGTTTTTATTCATTGTGTTGTATGAGCTAATTGTAACTACGGTATTGAATACCCTTTACTGTTATATTATCGCTAAATTTTCTAAAGATTAGCGCTTCATTAAGATGGTTAAAGAACAGTAACAGAGTTTAAATAATTTTTATTTTTAATAAAACCGTCTCTTGATTGGTCAGCGATAAGGTTTCGAACTTATGATACTAAAATCCTGGGTTCGTTTCTCCACGGTGAACAGAACGAAAATATCCCATTGTATAGTTCTGCGCTAAAAATCTAAAAGAAGAAACTTTGAGTGAATACACGAATTTCTTTGAGTGAATAAACAAATTGTTTTGACTGAATACATAAATTGCTTTGACTGAATACCCAAATTGCTTTGACTGAATACCCAAATTGCTTTGAGTGAATACCCAAATTGCTTTGACTGAATACCCAAATTGCTTTGACTGAATACCCAAATTGCTTTGACTGAATACCCAAATTGCTTTGAGTGAATACCCAAATTGCTTTGAGTGAATACATAAATTGCTTTGAGTGAATACATAAATTGCTTTGAATGAATACATAAATTGCTTTGACTGAATACCCAAGTTGCTTTGACTGAATACCTAAATTGCTTTGAGTGAATACCCAAATTGCTTTGAGTGAATACCCAAATTGCTTTGACTGAATACCCAAGTTGCTTTGAGTGAATACATAAATTGCTTTGACTGAATACCTAAATTGCTTTGAGTGAATACATAAATTGTTTTGACTGAATACCCAAATTGCTTTGACTGAATACATAAATTGCTTTGACTGAATACACGAATTGCTCAACGTTTATAAATATTGCAATAACGAGATCATTCATACCGTCCACTGCCAACATTCAATAACGTGTTCCGATGTTTGAACTTCCATTCGTTAAGATGTTTACTCTGTAACTTTTGCGAATTTTAAATATCGATCCACTTGGTATAACCACTTAATATATTGTTTTATAACTAAATATGAAATTTAAAAAATGAAAGAAAAAGTATTTTATTTATTTATTTTTGAGATTACATTTTGAGCAATTATCCTTTAGATAGATACATTTAGAACATTAGATAACATCAAAGTCTTTATGGATTAAACAGCTATCCGTATACTCGAGTTATAAAAAAAATGGAAAAAGATCAATTTTCTAAACGTTCCACTAACTGAAGCATTAAAGAATTTGCTTCATGTTTGAAAAAAACAAGATGCAGTTTAAAATGTGAAATCATATTGCTGAAAGAAATCGGTAAACTCAAGACGCAAGTTGTCAAGACATGGTCAAGTTTTCTCCTCGTCCGACTCGTCAATTTGGGTCAATTTTTTAATGCATATTAACATTTATAGACGTATACATGACTTTACACCATAATGTCGTAGCCTGCATCAGCTAGACCCCACAATTATCGCATAGATCATAATTTTTCATGTTCTTATCTGTTTCGTCTATTTCATTGCCACCTTTAGACACCACAGAAGCGAACCCTCTCTCTCTTGTTTCCACTTTTTATTTACCTTTTTCTAGCCTTTCGCTAACCCTATCCCTGTGTCCCAGATATTGTTCTCAATGAGGCTTAGGTCTTCTCTTATTATATCTCATTTCTCCACTTTATGAACCTTTCCAATGTTTTTATCCACTAATTATGGTGTAGAGAAGGTTCATCCACCATAAATACACGTATATAGGGCACACAAACATCTTATATATCTCAGAGAGTGTGCTAACACTCTCTATAGAGGAATGCAATGAAAAAAAAATAGCCGCCACTATTGCAATATTACATAAATTCAGCTAAAGTTTCTACTCCAACAGCCACCATAAGGATGATATGAAGAGCCGTTTCTTGATCTATGCCAACTTCCTACTTTGACTCGTAACCTTTCAGCTTCATCTCGTAACACAGTTTTGAGGCCAATGACCATCAATTTACTAATAACGTGAAACAGTGTAGAAGGACATTAAGAGCTCGGTGTTGATAGCGGGTAACAGAAAGCACCCCTACCGCCACTACTTTTGTTGCTACATCTTCTTATAAAGTTACCCTGACCATTACACAGTGTATACCATGCTTTAAGTATATACATATTGAATTCTTAAAGTTTATACAAAACATTTTGTCAGGTAATAATGAATACTGTAGTAACATGTTATGTTATAAATAAATTGGTTGAAAGTTAGGATTTTTGTGTTATTTATCATAGCAACCACCACACATTTTTTAAAGTTCATAACCTGGATAAAGAACGGGTATTTCATCTTGTCTCACTATAAAATATAACTCTTACTAATATTGAGCTGTATGAAAATTTCCTATCTAACTGATTATCTGGTTTTGATAAACTTTAATAGACTAATAGTGAGTTCAATGGCTATGTGGCCTATCCCAATAATTAACTGAGTCTACCAAAATGAAAATTCTGACTATCAATGAACTCTTTTAGATATGTACTATATATGTCTAGCTAATTATCTGTCTCTACAAAAAAAATAAAAATATAGCGCTCACTAATCCCCAACTTTGTTGTAATTTCTACTAGCTAGATCTTCTTATATTTTATATCAAATTTAGAATAAACTCCTGCTGCTCATAATGTCTGTAAATCTGACTCCTCACGACATGATTTACTTATCTCGTGAACAGATATATTCGTGTGCCACACATTTCTTCAGAAGTCTTGAATTCAGAAAGAATTAAGTTGAATGATTATTTTACAAAATGTGACATCGTTTAGAATGATTTTAAAAGTGAAAACAAAATCATCGTTTGCATTTTCTATTCGATTTAAAAGGGAAAAAAATGCCCAATCTTTTCAATGATAGATTCAGTAAATCATACTCTATGGAAATATCTAATGCATGTATATAATTTTAACATGGCCATTATTCTCGTTTTATAATTTTCTGACATTACAGAGTAATTTAACCAGTATTTGTTTCATAACAAACCTGCAAGTCTTGTCTTATACACAGTTATAACCTCTCATCTAACTTAATAATCATGTCTAAGTACAGAACGCAACAACATCACGTAACGTATGGCTGAATAAGAAATTCTGGTTTCCGAGTTCATTCTCTTACTTGGAAGTTATATCACATGAAGATTCACATTACTAAATAACAACATAGCTTTGGTAACGAGCTTAGACTAATGCTCGTTGTATTAGTCCTAGTTCTAGATGTTTTACTCAGACGTAATTCTAGCACAATAATGTTCACGAACGTTGTTTTAAGGTTTACTTCAGAATTTTTCTAGTCTGCGTTTTCACAGTTGGAACCGTTCTGTTTTTGTGAGATAGATTAGTTTCTTTAACTAATATTTTTCATTTATTTCAAAAAGCAGTAGTGACTGATTTTATGTATATATATATATATCTATGTATATTCTTTTTCATTGCAACTTTTTCTAGTTAGATTTGGTGCATCCGTTTATTAGGAAAATTACCTTGTAGTTGAAGTACGGAAATTTGGATAAATAAAGAAACATATTTACGTATAAAATCCTCCTGTCTTAATTTTTTGTTCGTTTGTTTCGAATGTTCGCCCAAAGTTAAACAAAAGCTGTTTGACTTAACTATCCCTAATTTTGAACTGATATATTAGAAAGAAGGTAGGTAGACAACAGCACCCACCATCTACTCTCGGGCTGCTTTAAGTTAATAGTGGTATTTAACCGTCTCTTTTATAACGGCCCGAAGTTTCGGGTATCGGGACACAAACCATGAACCTTCGTATTGACACTCCAGAACGCCAGTAGTGGAATGTGTCACTAACTTCATAGAAAGGTTCTGGTGGAAGACCTAAAAATGTTTATACAAATGCATCACATTGTCTTTTTACCAAAGGTTTAGCTACCTCTGATATGCTTCTACCTTATCTACAGAACTTTCTTGATTTACAAACGATTTTCCGAAATAATGGAATTCTCTCTCTTTACAAGTATTTTGACTATATAATTATACAAGTTTTTATACAAAGGAAATATAGAGAGGTTTAAATAGAGTGAGAATGAATGTTTCTCAATACTCGGAAAACTAAGAAAGGTATAAGATCAAGTTAACTGTGATAAATTGTTGCTAAAATTGCTTAGAATGGTAAACGAAATTAGCTTAGTATAATATTAAATTCGATGCAGCTAAATGAAAGTACTGTATAATCACTTCGGTCCCTCCTGGAAATAGCTTGGTAGTCACCAAAATACCTTACTTGCCGAATGGAGAACCCTCTAGGGAGAAAAGATTAAATCAAGATCAAATTAGATGAAAATAAACGGATTTTTTTTGGAAATGAAATATTTTTTATGTTGTTAAGGGACGGCACTGTTCATTAATTAAGATTTGAAATTTCTATACATTGGTAAAAAAAAAAAGAAGACGAAATGAAAATATCTGTTTCCGATATTTCTACTGCACTGCTGATAAAAAGAAAAGTTAGAACAGTTACAGAATATGACAATCATTTGTATGCGAGGTTTTTAACAAAAAAAATACAGTAGTATTCTATTACCCTTCCGTATTGGATATTCCTTAGAAAAGAGATTACAAAGAAAGTTGAATAGAGAACTTCATGTAGTTACATAAAATATAGCGACGTTTCTAATAGAAATTACAATATGGATCGTCACGTGATTGTCAATAGTCAGGAAGTTAATTATCGGTTTGTTCCCTCTTCGTTTTGTTGTTGAAGAAACGTCAATAGAAGAAAACGATACTCGCTGTTTGGATTAGAAGAAGGACTAACTGTAATATCGATCATTTTTAGGTGATGGTCTAGACGTGGACAAAAGTACATATTCTTTCGCTACACACACACACATATATAATCTGTGATATCAAATAAAACTTATTTATGTTAATACTACATATAAAGTGGTGTCATGATGGCCAAGACAAGTTTCTGGTAAATCAAAGTACTAGAGCACCAGAAAAAATTACAAGTTTTAACAAGCTTAATCTATGACAGGTTCCTACAAAAAAAATTAAACAGCTGAAAAAAGTCATGTTGAGTTCCTGTAAAATACTCATTTGATGTTATGCCAAAGTGTATTAGCTATAGACCAAACCAAAACAGAGAAGCGTGAGTGTTTGTAAAAGCAAGTAATACTTGACCATGACTTCAAACCAGCAGTAATAATGAAAAGGTATAGAAAAGAACTACTAATCTGTTAAATTTCAGTTCTGTGTGTTACAATTGAACTATGGAAAAGATCTGAGTAGATAAAAACATTGAACATCATAAAATTAAAAACATCCCCAAATATAAAAATGACTATATAATTAATAATTTAGACCTGCTGTTGTAATGAAACACATAAAGACACTTTCTAACATGATGTTTTACAAGAAAAATTTATAAGTGAAGAGGGAACTTTTGGCTAATAGGGCCAGTACTCTACCACTGAGCTATCCATGAATATATGCCATTCCCACAACTGTTCACCCATTAGAATTTTTACTATACGTAGATATTGAAATACTGAAGTCGCCACTAACTTGAGACTCAGGCACAGAAACCAGTCGTTTTTGCCTACCATTGATTAGCAGCTCTTGTCCAAGATTCATCAGCCATCAATAAAATATAGTTCTCAATCCACAAACTATAT
>NW_013669635.1:64680-78529 GCF_000517525.1 Limulus polyphemus
GACCCCTCATCTACCACTGATTAGCAGCTCTTGTCCAAGATTCATCGGCCATCAATAAAATATAGTTCTCAATCCACAAACTATATGACCCCTCATCTACCACTGATTAGCAGCTCTTGTCCAAGATTCATCGGCCATCAATAAAATATAGTTCTCAATCCACAAACTATATGACCCCTCATAGACTGTACCAAGTTTACCCATTTAGTCTCCAAAATTATCTCTACAATTGTTACCCTGAACCAGGCAGTTGTCGCTTATTTCATTCATCACGATTACACTACATCGACCATCTAGAAATGATCTTGTTCTTCTTGGATATATTTTCTCTTTCTTTTGATTTTCTTTCTTTTTCCACTGTTTTCCTTTTTATTCGCTAGAGGATTAACGTTGACTTCATTACTTCAGGGTAGAAACAAAGATATTCGTGGTTTTTCAATCAATGACTATTGATAAAAGCGATTTAGAGGCTGAATCACATAGGAAAATTTTGGAAACAACCAGTGAAGAGTTCTTTGTTAACCTAACAGGCCATAAAAATATAGAGAATATTATTTTGTAAGTCTTATCATTAATCACTGACAAAGTTAATTAGCATATTTTTCACTATCTTCATTGAACTATGGGCCAAAATAACTCACTGAATAATACAGAAAATTGACTTTTTTTCCTCACACAGCAAAGCAGACCGCAAACATCTTTCAAAGTGTTTATCCTGATCTACGTGAACGCCAGATTTGTTCCTGAGATTTATGATTTAGTATTCATAAAGTGCATCAGTTACTATATGAGCTATGGTGTCTTGAATTACCTTGCTCTTTCTGATTCATTGGCCATTATTTCAACTTTTCATGCTTTCGTTTTGTTTTCGTTGCAAGTGGCATATAGTTAACTTCTCTTGTTGATATCGTTATGGTATTTCATCTAGTAAAACACAAAACTTTGAATGCCTGAGATACTACTTTCTATCACCATATCAATCATTTTTTAAAAAGTTCTAAATGTTATAATGTAGGATCACTAATTCAATTAGTTTTTACACCTGCTACGAACATAATGTTGACACTTGACAACTAAATTATACGTTTTACTGGCTCTACAAAGTTTTAATTCTTTCACTCGTGTTCTCTGCCTTACTACACCATCTAAGTATTGTCTGTGGATGTAAACTATGATTCCTACGTAATAGCTAGATTTTCTGTCATTCTCTTTCGTTCTACTGAATCTCTGTGTTACTCGAATAGACATTCTTCTCTTAGCAATAAGGTATTTGTCACGTTCCTATGATTTCTTTCCGATTTTGTTTTCAATGGTAAATACAAAACTTGAGAATATGATGGATGCTCTCTCGCTTTGTTTTGTTTGTTTGAAGTTAGCACAAAGCTACATAATGGGCCATCTGTGCTCTGCCCATCACGGGTATCGAAACCCGGTTCCTAGCGTTGTAAGTCCGCAGACATACCGATGTGTCACTGGGAAGCTGCTCTATCAGACAATTATAACATCTGGATTTTAAAAATGTATAATGATTAATGTCAGCCTGATTATCCATCTATACAAATAGCGTATAAAGTGCCTCACGAAGATTATAACACCCAAGAAATACCCCTATATCATCTAGTAGACATTACACAAATCCGATATCCTTTGCAGTTAAAAAGTGCAATAGGTCTGCCAATTATGAAAAATTCGGTATAAAGTAATAAAAATAATGTATTGTTCCAACACAAAAAACTCTAGACTCCCTTTATCCTTATCGGAAGCAGACAAAGGTTCATACAATTCTGATTTGCTTTGCATTAGTTGAGATTTCTTCTTATCTAAAACATTTTCTTGGTATTCCAGCTGTATTGACATCAGGACATACTTATCAGGCTTGGTATTTTAGCTGTATTGACATCAGGACACACTTATCAAGCTTGGTATTCAAGCTGCACTGGCATTAGGACATACTTATCATGCTTGATATTCAAGTTGTGCTAACATCAGGACACACTTATCAGGCTTGGTATTTTAGCTGTACTGACATCGGGGCACAATTATCAGCTTGGTATTCAAGCTGCATTGACACCAGGACACACTTATCAGGCTTGGTGTTCAAGCTGTACTGACATCAAGACATACTTATCAGGCTTGGTATTCAATCTCTATTGCCATCAGGACACATTTATCAGACTTGGTATTGCAGCTATATTAACATTAGGACACACTTATCAGGCTTGGTATTAAAGCTGTACTGACATCAGGGCACACTTACCAGGCTTGGTATTCAAGATATACTGACATCAGGACACACTTATCAAGCTTGGTATTCAGGCTGTGCTAACATCTGGACACACCTATCAAGCTTGGTATTCAAGCTGCACTGGCATTAGGACACACTTATCAAGCTGGTATTCAAGCTGCACTGGCATTAGGACATATTTATCAGGCTTGATATACAAGCTGTACTGACATCAGGACACACTTATTCAGGGTGCACTGACATCAGGACACACTTATCAGACTTGGTATTCAAGCTGTATTGACATCAGTACACACCTATCAAGCTTAGTATTCAAGCTGTACTGGCATCAGGACATACTTATCAGGCTTTGTATTCAAGCTATATTGACATCAGTACACATTTATCAAACTTGATATTCAAGCTGTACTTACATCAGGACATACTTATCATGCTTGGTATTAAGATGTGCTGAAATCACGGCATATTTATCAGGCGTGAGCTTCAAACCAATGTTTCTTTGTCTCTGAAAAAATAATCTCGTATTCTCTATAGCAACCTGAAAGATCTTCCCAGCAAATCCAGAAAATTCCTCATAAAGAAGAAACAAGATTTACTTTAGGGAAAACAACCCCCTTCCCTTCTCCACATTAGCTGCTATACTTCAGATGTAGTAAATGTAGTGTTAAAGTAACACTAACTTAAAGATAGGTTTAGTGAGTTGAATCCCGGGACATTGAATAGGGTGTTCAGGAAGACTTTTATTCATATAACTGTATTTACCTTTCTGAAGTCCACACAGAATCTGATAACCCCTTCCTTTTCTTCATATTGATTAAGAAAAATTACATTTCTGTAGAAAACAAAAGAAGGCTATCTGTAGTACAGTATGAAACTGGCGCACGTGCTTTCACACAAGAGGCTCTAGTTTTGTAACACCCTGTAAATAAATATAGTCCTTTCCGTAAATTTATCCAATCTTTTATAAAACAATTCCGTATAGTTCCGATATTACTGACTAATAGACATTCTCTATATACGGGAGACAAAGAATCCTTCTGCACATATTACAGCATACATTATATCACGAGTACTTTAAAAATACAGGATATATTAAAATGGTCTTATACCGAAGCCAGAAAATGTTATCTATCTAGTTCATTCTCGTACTGCTACTGTGTCTAGCATTTACTACCGAATCAAATCAACGTTTCTGAGACGCTGCAAGTGACTTCCGTTACTATGGAGAAAAACTGCGCTCTTTTAATCTTGCTACAGTTCTTTCCTAACCCAGGTAATTGACTGAGTTTATTAATAGTTTCTCAAGATTCGTGTTACATGTGCTACTAAAGTTGGTCAGATCTGAAATGAAGTGTCGTCACACACACAGGTCTTGAAAAAGAACGTGAAAGAGAAATGCAAATTAAAAATCATAAAAGTATGTTATGCCTTGCTTCTCTAAAGATTTCAGTATCTAGAATGTTTTATGACGTAAAATACACAGAGGTTTTGAGCTCTCCTCTCTGTGCTCTAAACTTCCCAAGAGGGCGATTACACTTGACCACCCCTCAACTCTGAGCTGATGTCAGCATACAGTATATCAGTTTTATGTTCCCATCTTTACAGACGAGGCACTTTTCAATGTTGCGTGTACATCCGTTTCGACTGAATTACAATTCTTCAGTTTATATATTGACCTATTGTCAGGCTTAAAGTTTGTGTTCTGCTTACATCTCCTCTTTAAAAATACATGTCTGTTTAAAAATACCCATGAAAAGCGTTTTGTTATTTGATAGGTTATTAGATATAACAGTTGTAATACCAGAGATTTCAATGACAATTTGATAGCTTCAGTTGGTGATGTTTTAATATTCTTATATACACTAGCAACCACAGGTAATCCTATAAGTGTTTCCACAACACGTCGAGAGCTGCATGCCGTGAATTTTTCATGGAAGAGCTGCAGCCCACAAGCCGTTCATAGCAAAAACAAATGTACACTATCGACTGGCATGAGTCAAGGCACACCAAACCTGGACCGTGGACCAATGGAAATCGGTCCTGTGGAGCGACGATTCACGCTACACGGTCTTCCAGTCTAATGGACGTGTTTGGGTATGGAGAACGCTTATTACCTGAATGTGTTGTCCCAATAGTGAAGTTTGGCGGTGATGGTATCTTGGTCTGGGGGTGCTTATCGTGGTATACACTAGGTCCATTGGTCGCAGTGCATGGATCCATGAATGCTGGTACTGGCCCTTACACCTTCCAACATAATAACGCTCCATGTCACAAAGCAAGGATAATGAACGAGTGGTTTGAAGAAAATAACATTAGAACATTGGAATGGCCAGAACAGAGCCCCGACCTGAACCCGATAGAACATCTTTGGAATGAACTGGAACGCAGAACTATGGCAAGGCCAAGACAACCCTCTTCAGTAGTGGAGCTTACTTAATGATTTAAAGGAGTGGAGCACAATACCACCAGCTTTCTACCAGAAATTATAGGCAGTCTTCCATATTGAAGCAGTCGTTAAGGCCAAAGGCAGGCCAACACGCTATTAATCTATTGGAATACAGACAGGTTTTATTCATAACTACCCATGACTTTTGGTAGGATAGTGTATATACATAGACTAAAAAGTTCAAGTGTACATCTGCTAAACTAATTTGAGTTTTCTTCGAATTCACCAGGGTTATCTGAATAATGAACAGTGGCATATGACCTATTACTTTAGAGGCATTATTCCTCATTTAATGTGGAAACATCAGGTTAATGAGTGGGCGTACCTTGTAAGTAGTTACATGTGTTTAATGGACAATTATCTATTATAAATAATAATAAAATAAAAGATATGATAATAATTACGCCCAACACTCGGCGCTTAAGAATATTTTGAAGAATAAACCAAACTAACTCTAGATCTCTGTTTCCAGTGCATGTATATATATATATATATATCTGTGTATGTTTCTAGCGCTATAAGCCACTAAACTTACCGCTGAGCCACCGAGAGAGCAATTGTTTAAGAGATAATAATAATAATAGTGGAAATAATAGGAAACATAAGCGGGAGAAGGGGAAAAGAACAGTATTGGACCGTGTTAGAAGTGCACATAAGCGGGAGAAGGGGAAAGAACAGTATTGGACCGTGTTAGAAGTGCACATAAGCGGGAGAAGGGGAAAAGAACAGTATTGGACCGTGTTAGAAGTGCATATAAGCGGGAGAAGGGGAGGAGAACAGTATTGGACCGTGTTAGAAGTGCACATAAGAGATGTACAGAAAACGGCAAAGATATAATAAAGAAAAAGAAACAGGAAAATAGGAGTGCAGTAAAGCAATCTACTTACTGTAAATTTTATAGCAAATAAAATAAGAGATTGGAGAAGGAAGGAGAATAAAAGACAGAATATTAAATTATGGACCAGATTAAGATACAAAAATGTTCATAAAGGACAGAAAAAGTGATTTGTTTTTTGTTAAGCACAAAACTACACAATGGGCTATCTGTGCTGTGCCCACCACGAGTATCTAAACCCGGCTTTTGGCTTTATAAGCCTTATCGCTGAGCCACTGGAGAAGAGGAAGAGAAGAAGAATTAAAACGATAATAAATAAGTATATAGTGAAAATGATATTAAATTACATGGAAAATCTATTTATAAAATTAATCTAATGAATGTATTATATAAACTTACATAAGCCCCTCCTTTATAAAGAGAAAAATGCATTGAAGCTAGACTGTTAAATGTATGTGAATAAACATATTAATTAAAAGATACAGATATTGAAACTACTAAAATTGTTTGTTTGTTTGTAATTAAGCACAAAGCTACACAATGGGCTATCTGTGCCTTGCCCACCACGGGTATCGAAACCCGAATTCTAGCTTTGTAAGTCCGCAGACATACCGCTGTGCCACTGGGGAGCGAAACTACTAACACAATTAAATGTTTTCCTGACCAACTGATGTCAACATGATCTGGAATAGATATCAAAATTTCAACTCGGGTAATATTTGAAATTTGCGTTTTAATATAGGGGCATATTTGTAATTTTAAAACTTTATTCAGTTTTCACCAAACTAAGATTTTTACAAATATGAAATAACTAATAAACATTTTTAACGTTTCACATGTTCGCAACAAATTACGACATGCGACTGACTAATATTCACCAATAAAAATAAACTTTCGGTCTTACAATAGCATTCAATTATCCTCTTCAATTACGAGGTTTTCTTAAATGAATAAATATGAAATACTCTTAGCTAAAATGACTACTAGTTATATTTGGTTTGTTCTTTAGATTTGTTTGTTTGAAGCTAAGCACAAAGATACACAATGAACTATCTCTGCTCTGACTACCACGGGTATCGATACCAGGATTCTAGCGGTGTAAGCCCGCAGACATACCGCTGTGTTATTGGGGGGGTTGTTGTTTTTTTTAGAGCAAAGCCACATTATGTTACCTGCTGGTTCTACAGCGGGTAACCGAACCCCGGATTTTAGACACTATTTACATAAGAAACTGGTAGATGGTCCTATATTTCTCTCATACTCGCATTCTTGTATTTCATAAAATGGTTATAATGAAAGTAGGTGATATATACTCTGGTTTACATGTAAATGAAACAAGTTCCTACACAATGGAACATTCTTATTTATTTGACATCAAAAACAAATTCTTGTTCTAGTGTTTGCCATAACGGTGGCAAACCTTATAATTATGCAACATTTCAGGATATGATATCCTGTTTAGTGACAGGACATATTTTACTGATGTTTGCCATAACGGTGGCAAACCTTATAATTATGCAACATTTCAGGATATGATATCCTGTTCAGTGACAGAACATATTTTACTGATGTTTGCCATAACGGTGGCAAACCTTATAATTATGCAACATTTCAGGATATGATATCCTGTTTAGTGACAGAACATATTTTACTGATGTTTGCCATAACGGTGGCAAACCTTATAATTATGCAACATTTCAGGATATGATATTCTGTTTAGTGACAGGACATATCTTACTGATATTATAATGGCAGCTGCATCGTCCGAAGCATTCGTTTTCTAAATCTTTGGTGTCCTACGAGTTGAACGAACGCCGAGATCCTCTCGAATGTCACATATGACGGAAACTTGAGCCTATAAGCCGTCACATCTCGAATTCAAAACCTGAGGCTTAAGAGCCTGTCTCCTACTGTTCCTTAAAGTGCTAAGAAAGCTTACTGCGAGCATGTCTTCACTAACTGGTTGTTTTTCACTAAAACAGCTCTCTTTAAATTTAAGTCTTACATATAGAGCTCATATCTCCCTCGTAAGGATTGGCCAGCGAGACATATATTGATCAATAAATTATTTTAGGACATTTTTTTCCATATTATGGTATTATATTATTAAAGTTAAAAGTCAGTATTAGTCATAACTGCTTTCTCGTTCTCTCCAATGAAAAACGTAATGTGAAAAACTAATATTTACGCTTTATCATAAATTTTAATATTCATAGGATTTTGCGGACTGACATGACCTAGTAGATAGAGCGCTCGACTCGCAATCTGTGGGTCACGAGATCGAATCCCGTCATTGAGCATGTTCGCCCTTTCATCTGTGAGGTTGTTATAATGGGACGGTCAATCCAAATTTAGTTGGTAAAACAGTAGCCCAAGAGTTGGCGGTGGGTGGTGTGAGTGGTGCCTTCTCCCTTGTCTATCGCTTTAACATTAGGGACTGCTAGCGCAGATAGTCCTCGAGTAACTTATAGGATAATAGTCCTTTCAAATCCAGTTTCATATATTTCTCTTTACTTTCTATACTTTTATATTAATACATTTTCTACGCTATAAGAAGTTTGATTTCACGCTCTTTCTGCGGTCATTGCAATAAATTAGGTCACTACAGGAAACATCAAAGACCCTTAGATCAGTTGATAAGATATAACATTGCCATCTACTGTGTGAATGTTTGAAAGTTATATCTCGCGTTCTTTTGTATTCCCTAAAAGACACCCTCAGTGACATAGCGGTATGTCTGTGAACTTTAAACGCTAGAATCCGGGCTAGAACAGATAGCCCATTGTGTAGCTTTGTGCTTAATTACAAACAAAACCCTAAAGTCGGTTTCATTTTCTATAATGCGTTTCTTTGTTTGTTTGATATTAAACACAATACTACATACTGAAATATCTATGATGTACCCATCGTAGGTGTCATATCTTGATGTTTACCGTTATAAAACTTCAGACTTATCGCTGAGCCATTGGAGGGGTGCAGTATGATTCTATATAGGATAATGTCTTTTATTCGTAGTCATCAAACAGTCAAGCTCAACCCAACGAACGTTTTCTAAATAATTATCGCGAGATAATTTCTGGTTTTTTTCTTCGTTTATTCGAGTTCTTGGCTTAAATCTATTTCTCTCTAAACTATATATCCGTAAAAAAACACAGACAAAGGTCTACTAATATTATTTGATTTAATGTAATATATTTTTGAATAACCTTTGTCTTACATTTGTTTTTATAAAACTGAAAACTTGCGGAAAGTGTTGTTGATCTAGTGTTTTTTTTTTTCCTTCGAACATCTGCTCGTTTCCATAAGTTATCGGAAGTCATGTGAATATTTTAGTACTGACTTATGCACAAGAGAAAAAGAGCACATGTGAAAACGGCCAGTTTCTTCGTCTCGTTTCCCAAGCAACAAAACTTTTGTGATTATTGTTCAGTTCACAGAATAACGCCAGTTGAAAAGCAAACACAACGAATATACTTTCGCAGACGTCTTTTATGATGGATCTTTTGAGCTAAATAAATAAAAAAGGCATACATTCCAACATGTTTCAACATTAAAAACATTTATATGTAATGGTCGTTTAGAAAAGGTTTTTTTATCTTTTTAATGAAACTACACCTGGAGTCTCGCAGAATCATTCGCTCTTTTAAAATATTAAAGCTTAAAGCTGCGATATAATTGAAAATAAATATTGAATGATTTATTGACTCTAAATCACCTCACTTACAGTCATCTATTAACTAACTGTACTTCCTACATTTCAAGTGAAGGAAATAAAGAGCGATATACATGTACAGAAAATTAGGTTTAGCCTGAATGTAAATGGCATGCTTATTCCTTGGAAACTGTTGTAATACATAATAATGCAAGTAAAATAAACAAACAAGAATAAGTGAATATTCGGTTTGGTATACGTTACACGAGTATTGGTGTGTATTGTATTACCGTATTTTTCGGAATATAAAACGCACCCTTATTTTGAAGACAAAGTTTTGTGGAAAAATTAATACGGGATTAATACGTTACACGAGTATTGATGTGATTTATACGTTACACGAGTATTGGTGTGATTTATACGTTACACGAGTATTGGTGTGATTTATACGTTACACGAGTATTGGTGTGATTAATACGTTACACGAGTATTGGTGTGATTTATACGTTACACGAGTATTGGTGTGATTAATACGTTACACGAGTATTGGTGTGATTTATACGTTACACGAGTATTGGTGTGATTTATACGTTACACGAGTATTGGTGTGATTTATACGTTACACGAGTATTGGTGTGATTTATACGTTACATAAGTATACGTGTGATTAATACGTTGTATAAGTCTTGGTGTGATTAATACGTTACATAAAGATTGGAGTAACTTATACGTTATGTAAGTTTTGGTGTGATTAATACGTTACACAAGTATGCATGTGATTTATACGTTGCACAAGTATTGGTGTTATTTATATGTTATATAAGCCTTATTGTGATTAATACGTTACACAAGGTTTGGTGCATTTTATACGTTATAGAAGTATTCGTATGATTAATACGTTACACAAGTCTTTATACGTAACACAAGTATAGGTGTGATTTATAAGTTACACAATTATTGGTATGAGTTATACGTTACACAAACATAGCTACTTTCGACTTTATCACATCGCTCTAACAAACGTTAGTTACTCTACCTAACCCTCGTCATACAAATTGTCCAATATTTTTTAACTAAATAGTTCTATAGCATTTTTATACCTTCTAGACATATAAAATACAAAATTTCTTGAAATACCGCTGGTTTGAGGATTTGGTAAGTAATTTGGCTGACAAATATAAAACAAGAAAATAAGTGACAACCTTTTTTACATGTAGTAATCACCAACTGTATTGTTTCAAGCACAACAAAGGTAAGATATAAAAATAGATATATTTCTATTTGCTTTATAAGTACATACACATATACGTATATACATAAATAAATATACGTACATACATACATGATTATGCGCCACTGCTGAAAACTTTAGTTTCTTAAGTAGCAGATGACTGGACACGTCCATCTTAGACTATTCATATTTTCAAAGATCCTCCACTTCAGGTGGGTTTCTGCTTCCTAAACCACTTTTAATAAGAGAGAACAAAAGCTTTCATTGAAACTGCATTGCTGGAGTTGAAAAGTACATTGTGTAATGGGATTCTTGTGATTCCAGTTGTTCCAACAAGCTTTTTATGAAAACAACTGCTGATATTAAGATGTGACTTGAAGGTTCTAGGCCTTCTTGAACTTCCAAACTTGAAAAAAAAACTGTTGATATTGCGAGGTGACTTGAAGATTGTGGGCCAATTTAAGCATCGAAATTTGAAAATAACTGCTGATATTAAGATGTGGCTTGAAGATAGTGAGCCTTCTACAACTTTCAAACTTGGAAACAACTGCTTATATTTATTGGTGGCTTGAAGATAGTGAGCCTTCTACAACTTTCAAACTTGGAAACACCTGCTTATATTTATTAGTGGCTTGAAGGTTGTCAGCCTTCTCCAACTTTCCAACTTGGAAACAACTGCTTATATTTATTAGTGGCTTGAAGGTTATCAGCCTTCTCCAACTTTCCAACTTGGAAACAACTGCTTCTATTTATTAGTGGCTTGAAGGTTGTCAGCCTTCTCCAATTTTCAAACTTGGAAACAACTGCTTATATTTATTAGTGGCTTGAAGGTTGTAAGCCCTCTACAACTTTCCAACTAAGAAACAACTGCTTATATTTATTAGTGGCTTGAAGGTTGTCAGCCTTCTCCAACTTTCCAACTTGGAAACAACTGCTTATATTTATTAGTGGCTTGAAGGTTGTCAGCCTTCTACAACTTTCAAACTTGGAAACAACTGCTTATATTTATTAGTGGCTTGAAGGTTGTCAGCCTTCTCCAACTTCCAATTCTTCTTTATCATAGTTTATTAACTATAGCACCAGGAGATATAAGTAATCCCAATTTAATGGTGTGCTTTGGATTCAAGGGTTCTCTTACGTAACCACAGCCTTCATCTTTTAAATGAGGAAGTTGCGCCTGATTGGCTTGGAGTGTGATTTTAGCGCATGTTGCTGCCCTGAGTGTTCACTTCCAGGGATGATACAGCATGAAATCTCCTTTGCTTTTGAAATGTTATGTTATTTGACTCTGCATCGTTTAACACTCAAGCTGTGTGAATATTTCTCCACTGAAACTCCATGACATGTACCTTTAGCCATAAGGCTAACAACAGTAACACATTTGATTGGCTGGAAATTCTATAGAACCAAATTTAAATCAGTAAACATATCACCTGTGGCGACTCCTTACTACATGAGCACACACATAGATTTCATGTAAAGTATAATACGTCTTTGTATATGTATACATGCGTACACACACATATACACACAAAGGCTTCAAAAGTCATTCTTCTACCTCTCACCCAAACCAGTTAGAGCTGAGCGATATAACCATTAGTGATAGTTATATCTTTTGTACAAGTATGTTGATTCGTCTATCCAACAAAGCAAGCCTTCTAAACATTACATCCAAAGAGCCAGCCAAAAGACAAAGAGAGGAATGAAATTCCTAATGTCGGGGTAATAGGTGGACGTTAAATGACTATTAAAATAAACTAATGGGATACAGAAATAACAATTAAAGTCTGGTTCAGACTACTTTTAATATATTGATACTTTAGTTAGGAGTATTTACATTTGACATTAAGGACAAAGTATCTTTGAGAAAACATCACTAGGGCTACTGTTTGCCAACGAATTATTAGACTGATCGTCACATTATAACGCCTCTATCGCTGGAAAGACGAGCATGTACAATGGTGGGAGGCAAACCAGCGAAATGCTAATTGAGAGTCACCAGCGTCCTAACCACCAGGCTGTACCAGGCCAAGAGCATTTAAGAAGCCATTGTTAACACTTAAAAATATCTTGTGAAAACATCAAGGCCTGTAGGAGTTAGAATTACAAATTACCGAATCTTATGTGGGACCAAAAGTATCAGCTGGTAAGAAATGAGAAACAACAAAAGTAGAAATTACTAAGACTTTTTTTTACTAAATTAATAAAAAGTTATTTAGCTATAAAAAGCTATAAAATAATATTTTTAATTGTTAAATAGAATTTATTACCTGATGCTGGCTTTTAAGCAGAATGCGATCGAACGTTAAAATGTGAATGTCAGTTTGTCTTTTCTTTAATAATAATAAAAATATTTTGAATGACCAAGAATAACGATAACATTGCCAGAACTGAGGTATTCATAAAATACTACTATTTTCACACGTTACGTTTAAAATGGGCATTCTTTATTCGTCGAAAGTAACAACATGGTTTTGTTTGATGTTAGTCACAAAGCTGCAAAAAAAGGGCTATCTGTGCTCTGTCGTAGTGGATTATGTAACGTTGTATATAACAATGAAAAAAAAATAGAGTAAAATAAGGACAAATTGGAATCGCTTCACTTGGCGCCTTTAAAATAATCTCTAACAACTTCCGTAAACAAACACCACATGTGGTATCAATAATTAAAGCCTGAAAGGCACCATAGCCGCACCAAAGTTAACTCCATCGCGTTAAGAAATACACCACTAAAAGTCACTACCCAAAAAATTGGAAGTTAAAAAATTATGTTTCAAAAGTTGATATCTCTTTTTTAGGAATGTTATTTGTCTGGATAATCAAATCACACGTAACATGTGCAAGTAATATACCTTGTGTCGTAAATGTTCTTTGGGTACAAACCTACTTTTTGTCCATCGGACATGTGATTATTTTTGCATATGTCGTACGATATATATAAATATAAATGAGCGTCACTAACTTACTAATCACACTATAACCCAGAAACAGCGTCAACAACTTGCTAATCACACTATAACCCAGTAACAGCGTCACTAACTTACTAATCACACTATAACCCAGTAACAGCGTCACCAACTTGCTAATAACACTACAACCCAGTAACAGCGTCATTAACTTGCTAATCACACTATAACCTATAGACAGCGTCATCAACTTGCTAATCACACTTATAACCCAATAACACTTTCACTAACTTATTAGTCGCACTATAACCCAGAGACAGCGTCACCAACTTGGTAATCACACTATAACCCAGAAACAGTGTCACTAACTTATTAGTCACACTATAACCCAGTAACAGCGTCACCAACTTGCTAATCACACTATAACCCAGTAACAGCGTCACCAACTTGCTAATCACACTATAACCCAGTAACAGCGTCACCAACTTGCTAATCACACTATAACCCAGTAACAGCGTCACCAACTTGCTAATC
>NW_013669635.1:79247-83946 GCF_000517525.1 Limulus polyphemus
CAGAAACAGTGTCACTAGCTTATTAGTCTCTCTATAACTCAGAAGCAGTGTCACTAACTTATTAGTCTCTCTATAACTCAGAAGCAGTGTCACTAACTTATTAGTCTCTCTATATCTCAGAAGCAGTGTCACTAACTTATCAGTCTCTCTATAACTCAGAAGCAGTGTCACTAGCTTATTAGTCTCTCTATAACTCAGAAGCAGTGTCACTAACTTATTAGTCACAGTCTAAACCATAAACAGTATTCCTAACTTTCTAGTCACACTGTAAACCAGAAACATATACCTATCTTTATTAGTCACACTGTAAACCAGAAACATTTTACTATCCGTACTAGTCACACTGTAAACCAGATTACTATTCGTACTATTCACACTGTAAACTACATTACTATCAGTACTAGTCACAATATAACCTAGAAACAGCGTCACTAACTTATTAGTCACATTATACCCAGAAATAGTGTCACTGTCATTACCTTATTAGCCACGGTGTAAATACACAGCCCCAGTATAACTAACTTACTAGTCACACTGTAAACCAAAAACAGTATCACTAAGTTACGAATTATACTATAAATCGGAAACAGTATTACTAACCTTACTAGTCACACTGTAAACCTTACTAGTCTCTTGTAAACCTTACTAGTCACACTGTAAACCTTACTAGTCTCTTGTAGGCCTTACTAATCACACTGTAAATCTTACTAGTCTCTTGTAAACCTTATTAGTCACACTGTAAACCTTACTAGTCACACTTTAAACCTTACTAGTCTCTTGTAAACCTTACTAATTTCTTGTAAACCTTACTAGTCTCTTGTAAACCTTACTAGTCACTGTAAACCTTACTAGTCACACTGTAAACCTTACTAGTCTCTTGTAAACCTTACTAGTTTCTTGTAAACCTTACTAGTCTCTTGTAAACCTTACTAGTCACTGTAAACCTTACTAGTCTCTTGTAAACCTTACTAGTCACACTGTAAACCTTACTAGTCTCTTGCAAACCTTACTAGTCACAGTGTAAACCTTACTAGTCTCTTGTAAACCATACTAGTCACACTGTAAATCTTACTAGTCTCTTGTAAACCTTACTCGTCACACTGTAAACCTTAATAGTCTCTTGTAAACCTTACTAGTCTCTTGTAAGTCTTACTAGTCTCTTGTAAACCTTTGGTCTTTATTTTAAAAACACTATAACTTAAAACTTTCAATACTTAGGAAATGCTGCAATTTTTTGATATCAACTTTTCTTAGTTTCCTAATTTTATAAATTGATATATATACTATGATACGGATTTTATCATTTCTGAATCGCATGGATATACAATAAACATTAATAGTTGATAACAGTCTTTAATGATAATAAATGAATATTTAGGAAAATATTTCAATTCTTTATCTTATTTATTCTGTTAATCCATAAATAATCATCACAAAATATTAGAGAAGACTATTAATTATATGATGACGAAAAATAAGAACTTATAAAGAAGACAGAATTGAAATACCCCGCTAGTGCATTATTTGTAGAATAAAGAATGTTTTTTGTTGTTTTTTATGTACTGCTATATTATTTAAAACGCCCCATTACATTACCCGCTAAAGCTACCATTATAGTCTGATTGCTACGTGAGCCAAGTAGAAATTTAGAGTTTAAAAGATAGAGCTTATTTTCTCACTTCGCCTTTTTGTGTGCTAAGCCTCGGCAAACCCAAAGAAATTCCAATACAGTGAAACCAATGTACATTAATGTTATATGTATTAAAAGATCACTGTAACCATTAGTAATCCGTGAGAAATGTTTTTATTAGTTTTTGGAAACATTTTTGAAATGCTTGGTTGGTTTTAATTAATCACGTAAATATCTGATTATTTTTTAACCATCTTTAGATTGCTGGGAAGCTACTACTTAATTGTTATGCTAATTAATCACCGACTCTTTCATTGCCTCTTAAGCTCTGATGTCCTGTCTTCTCTGGATTTTAAGCGAATTTTTGATCAGCACGTGCTGTTTTTGTTTCATGATCAAAGCTGGTTATTTTCTTCAAGATTGTTAGAACTCTTCACGAATCACTTATTTTATATCGGCTTAGTAAAGAAATGTATATTAAGTACAAAAGCTGCTAGCTGCCCCAACTAAAATTAAAATCAAATCACCATTACTTGTATTCATGCTTCAACTTTTAGTTTGGACCCAGTTTCTGCGTCGAATATTTGTTACTTTTGATAGCAATTAAAAGGTAAATATGAGAAGGAAGAGCTTTTATTGACCCGAAATTTGCATACATTTATGAACGCATACTTCTATTGAGGTTTTCTTTTGTAAATGTTTTTCTTTTATTCAATTCGAGGCATAACGATGAATTTTCTAATACTAAATAATGATCCTAAAATCAAACCCCGCGTCAGAATTAAACTACTTAACGGAACAAGAGCCTTTTAGTAATACAAAACATCATTCGACTCTCGCCATGTTTTCTGGTGACTCAATGGCAAATTTCAAGGTTTATAAAGCTAGAATTCGAGGCTTGACCCACGCAAAGGACACTGTATAAACAGTTTATTGTGCAGATTTATAAGTTAGTTTTCACTTTCTGATAAATTTATAATCAAATTATTTCATATTTTTCTGGACTTTGATAAAGTTACTGTTGATATGTTTACCATTATTTTTTCATTAAAGTATGAACACGTGTAAAAGTTATTAATGTCGGTACGCTGTGGCTGCAAAACCTAGACGTATTTTAAATCATAGGTCTGTTCAAAATACAGGTTGATTTAAAAATTCATAAGGACATTTATATCTAATCGCTTAGTTGTATAATAATATATGTAAACAGTGATGTAATAAATAAGCTCTGTAAAGTTTGATTGGTACATTTCTTCTCCAGATTAAAAATACACTTCGCCTTAGAACCGCGGTTTTTTAGGCCAAACCTTACTTTACTACTTAGTTTGACTCTTGGTATTGGTAACCTAGTTTAACCTTA
Source organism: Limulus polyphemus (assembly GCF_000517525.1). NCBI lineage: Eukaryota > Metazoa > Arthropoda > Merostomata > Xiphosura > Limulidae > Limulus > Limulus polyphemus. The sequence continues at coordinate 82,238 of NW_013669635.1, forward strand.
ACCTAGTTTAACCTGAATAGTCCAACGTGTATTTTCAGGCTTGTAACATAGGGCTACTTTTCAGAGTATTTGTCATTTTGATTGCTCTTTAAGTGACAATTGTCAGAGTGCAGGGATAACTGAGACCACGTTACACGTGACCAGAAGACAGATCTCTGAATGATGTAGCTACAGGACAGAAAACATTTGTCGCAAGGTATGTTTTAGTGGTAAAAGATTAGATACAATAAAATGCACATTTTATTCGTGGATTCTGAAATTATGCAATAACCAGGAAAATTGCTTCGATAATGTTTCAAGGTTCAACCAGTACATGAGATCAATATTTGTAATATACCTGAAAATTGGCAAATTACTCCTCAATTTTACATCGACATTTTACGCTTATTTTGCAGGAAAGAGCTCTTTTTCTATTAAACACTCTCTGTACAATAAAAAGACCAGATATATCTCAAAATTAAACAACTACTTTAATAATAATAACTTCTGATCACAGTAAGCCATGTACTAAGAGTGAAACTAAAAGTCAACCTGACCATCAGTATAGCTAAATAAATATACTTATCTTACGTTTGAATGCATTGTTTCATCAGCTGAGTACCCTCGCTGTTGGGAATACTTTCGGCCGTAATCCCAATAATATCTCATGAGGATCGCGGTAACGTCAATAAATACAACTCAATCGTTTCTACTAAGTGTATAAGAACCTTTTAAACTGATATCAATTACCGTAATGTTATTCTCTTTCTTTCTTGTTGCTAAAATATGTTTAACATCATCTTCGTTAAATAAAATGCAAATTTTGTTTGTGAAACCACACATTTGGCTTTATACTAACTAATTATGAGTCTTAACAGTTCATTTAATTACCGGACCTGAGTATTGATCTGAGATTTCGTGGTTGAGTCTTAACAGTTCATTTAATTACCGGACCTGAGTATTCATCTGAAATTTCGTGGTTGTGTCTTAACAGTTCATTTAATTCGTGGTTCGCGCCCGTTACAGCAAAATACAAATAAAAAATCGCGCTCTGTACGAGTTTGTCGGTGGGTGGGATTCACTAACTACTGTCACTTTAACGTATCGCTTCAAAATTATTGAAAACTAGCACAGATTGCTCACGAGTACTTTTGCGTGAAATTCAACAAACAACAATAATATCTAACTAGCCTACTTCCTGAAACTTTTTCATTGAAGTTTGTTGTAGCTAATCCAAAGAATATCGCTGCACTACAGGACTGATGAATGGTGGGTAGTTTTAGCACTAAGGTAATGGCTTTTTCAGATGAGTGCTGACAACTTAGAATAAAAAGGTTTAGGTTTCTCTAAAAGTGGGTCAGGCGGCGGCTAGTACACTGAGTGGTCACAAGTAAATAGACACCTAATATTTCGTCATTTAACTGATTTATGCTAACTAATTTGTGTTCACAGAGCACTATATAAATGAAAATGGTCCGTACACTAATTATCTTGTGCTACAACATGCCTAGAACTCAAGGTTCTCTCGAATTGTCAGATTTTGTTAGAGGAAGGATAGTTGGTCAAGCAGATGGTGGAATAAGTCAGCGGCAAATTTTGCAGAATTTGGGAATCCCGCTTTCGACAGTCAACAGAATCATCGTGTAGTTCAGGAAACACAGCAAGGAAACAATTGAGCAGCGTCCGAGCCGTCCTGGCCTTTCGGAGAGGACAAAAAGAGCTGTCAAGAG
>NW_013669635.1:84761-90482 GCF_000517525.1 Limulus polyphemus
ACGCTAGATTATTAATAGTTTCTGTCATCTATAATGACATACGCTAGATTATTAATTGTTAATGTGATTTATAAGGATGTACATTTTATTATTAGAAATGTTTATTGTGATCTATAAGGATGTATGCTAGATTATTAATGTCTATTATAATCATATTCCACGTTATATATTTTTTGCTCTCTTTCAGCTTATCCCAAAACGTGAACAACTAAAGAAACAACTTAGAACGAGAGATGTGTGCACCTCATTTAACTTGGGAATGATTATTAAAAAGTGTTAATCGCACTGGACGATTGATTTATCAACTACGTTAATTATTATTTTGAAAGAGTATTTTCTTTATTCTCAGTTATTCTGAAGTTCATATTTCAAATGTCCAGTAAATGCTATTTAATGCGTAAGCCAGGTGTTGTACATATAGCGCCCCAGTGGCACAGCGGTATGTCTGCGGACTTACAACACTAGAAACCGGGTTTCGATACCCGTGGTGGGCAGCGCACAGGTAGCTTATTGTATAGCTTTGTGCTTAATTTCAAACAAATTGTACAAATAGCTGAAATAAGTTATTATCTAAATAACATTTAGATAATAATAATCACCATAATTTTATATAATAATACAACAACCTAGTTATCCGTACCAGCTCCAGTTTTTTGAAATAAATGACTTTATTTTTAAACAGTGTTCTCCACTTCACTCTTTAAATAAAAAGTGAAAATGACTTGACTTCCATTCGTTTCACTGTTGACTTAATTATACGTGTATAATCAATGCCATAACAATTCATTTAAATGATATTTATTCTTATTTAAAAAAAAAACTATTTTCGCAACCATCAAATAAAATATACTTAGGAAGATGTAATTCTATACGTTTCAAAAGATGTAGCAACACTAAGGACTTTAGCTTAATGTTTACTTTATATGCACTTAAATAATTAAAATATGATATCAAATGATGTATTCTTAAAGTGTCGGATTCATTTTGTTTAAGGTTCTTTGAATTTTCAACAGAAATGTCTCTTTCATCTTCTCTGCTTGGAACTGCTTTCTAAGTAATCTTTCTGTAATACACTTACGACTTGATATATGGTGGTAAAAGCAGATCACTGACACTGTGTGTCTCTTGGGACGCGTCCAGAAACTTCGCTGCGTCCCACGCTCGTTTCTCGCTAGGAGCTTCCGAAATTTCAGTAGGTTATTATCTAAAGGCTAATGTGATTCACTTTGATTTTATAAATGGGGGAGTTTGATTCTTTGTTAGTGAAAGTGAATTTAAAAAAGGACAAAAATACCTGTAAAAAGTTATCCTCTTCATAATGAATGGATTTTATAATTCGATTCCGTTGATATACTTGACGTAGTAATATAAGACTGCTATCAACGTGAAAACATTTTACATTACAGCTCTCTATTCAGTGATAAATGACGTCATTACTGAACTGATCGCTGCCATTGTGATTACGCTTCACTAACTTCGGGAATTCAACGCTACGGCAGAATTTGGTCGTGGTATCTTCGGTATTCGCAGGTAGCCATTCCGGCTTCTACTGGGCGTCTTTCATCAAAGCTGGGCAGTCGATCAGTTGACAACAACAGCTGAAAGAAGAAGAAAACTTTACTGATTCCCATGATGGCCGGTCAATAGTCGTTCGTCATGTGTGAGACTGATACGGTGTCGATACCTTAGCATTCAGAGTCTGTTTGTTTTGAATTTCGCGCAAAGCTACACGAGGGTTATCTGCGCTAGCCGTCCCTAATTTAGCAGTGTAAGACTAGAGGGAAGGCAGCTAGTCATCACCACCCTCCGCCAACTCCTGGGCTACTCTTTTATCAACGAATAGTGGGATTGACCGTCACATTATAACGCCCCCACGGCTGAAAGGGTGAGCATGTTTGGTGTGACGGGGATTCGAACCCGCGACCCTCAGAATGCGAGTCGAGCGCCCTAACCACCTGGCCATGCCGGGCCCATTCAGAGTCAATCGACGGCGTTGTTACGACCGCTGTTTTCAATGGTAGACAGTATTATTGGCCCCCCCAGTGGCACAGCGGTATGTCTACGGACTTACAACGCTAGAAACCGGGTTTTAATACCCGTGGTGGGCAGAGCACAAATATCCCATTGTGTAGCTTTGTGCATATATATTCAAACAAAACAAACAAACAAAAAACAAACAGTACTATTGTCTATGAGAGTGAATACCGATCAACTGTAATTTAATAAAATACCAGTCGTGAGCTAACTATATTCAAGAGACGGTTACCATGGTAATATAATCCGAAAAGAAAGGACAATAAATCTTATTAGGTGGTTTCAATCCAACAAACTTATATTATGGGGTTAAAAAGTAAGTTTCAATGAATATGCCCTAACAATATTAAAGTAAGTTTCAATGAATATGCCCTAACAATATTAAAGTAAGTTTCAATGAATATGCCCTAACAATATTTATACCTAGACATTTAATTGATCATTTTATTGATCTTTCTGGTTGTCTGCTTACATATTCGTACATCGAAATATATGATTTTTACTTGTGTTCCTTTTTTTTTATATTCCTATTTAAATTACTTTGTCCTAACCTCACAGCCTAATGGATGATTCTATATGCTGTGATTTTTACATGCTATTGAAGCTCGTGAGGGCAAATTAGCCGTATATCATGTCTCGCGCTCCAGTTCTTCCACCTTTCCCACTAGCCTGCCGATGACGAGAATCAACGCTTAGTAATCAAATCTTCGTTGCTGTCAAGCGCGTTTTACTTGAACATCAACCGAAAATACCTCTCCAGCATTGGAAGTGCTAAAAGAAAAGTAAACGCTTAAATAAAAAAAAAAGTTCGAAGAATAAAATGAAATCTGTTAAACTCAAATCACATAAAAATAACTTTGATATTTCAGACACATGTTCTTTTAGACTCTCTGTAATTATTTCGTCATTTAAGGCGCCATCTATACATAAAAGAACAAATCTCGGTACATTTAAAGTTTGCTTCAATCGTTGTAATATAACGGAATATTGAAAAACGTTGTCTTACAGTTTTCAAGCTGTTTTGTATTTCATCATCTTCCTTCCTGCTAATAGATAAATAACACAGAAAGAGCTTGACTGCTCATGGTTCAAAGTACCGCGAAAAGATCGAATCGTATGACCTCCTCAAATAGTAATCACGACAGAATTGAACGAGGTCAGATCAGTCAAGCAGTGAGAGCCTTGAATGAGGTCAGATTTGTAAAGCAGTGAGAGCCTTGAATGAGGTCAGATCTAAAGCAGTGAGAGCCTTGAATGAGGTCAGATCTTTCAAGCAGTCAGAGCCTTGAATGAGGTCGGATCTGTAAAGCAGTGAGGGACTTAAATTAGGTCAGATCTGTAAAGCAGTGAGAGCTTTGAATGAGGACAGATCTGTGAAGCAGTGAGAGCTTTGAATGGGGACAGATCTGTCAAACAGTGATTCGTTATCGAACTCAGTGCATTCATTAAAATCTTAGTAGTGTTTAACTAGATTTGAAAAACGTTCCTGCTCTAAAAATATCAAGATTAAAACACAATATTGTGGACGATGGATGTAAAATGGTATCATTTTACGGCTAAATATTATAATCCAGTAACATGTTTTTTCTTATTCTTATGAGTTTTGGTAAGTAAATACTAAATAACACAGCCACTCACATACAAAAGTAAATTAGTTTCTAACGTTTCATTCATTCTTGTATTAAATGTCTTCTAAAAAATATCTGTTCTTGAAACATCAATGATTAAGGGATTCTCAACCTATTTCGGGTTAAACCCCACTTTACCAAAAATACGGAACTTGGTGACGCTCCTCGCCCTCCTCAGAGATCTACAAACACACAAAGACATGACATAGAGGCTTATGCCTTCCTTCACGCATACAAACCTACCCATTTCCTGCACTGGGCGATACGGCACGAACAGAATGTCGGTAAAATCCGGCTCAAATGAAATTCCACTCTGATTGGTTCTCTGATTTATAAGCTCAGGTTTCTAGCTAAATTTAAGAAGTTAACTCGATATGTTATAGTATGTATATTATTATAGTACAAAAAAATCAATATACATTACTGTATTACCTGAACGCACCTTCCCTCCCACTGCTTGACAACATAGGAGACCAACAACCTTTAGTAAATAGCACCTATTTGAAAATAGCCTTACTTGAATTATAAAGCTAATGTATTAACCAGGTAAATTTTTATGTTAATAATAATATTTGCACCATATTATGCATAGAGCTGTAAACGTCAAATATAACATTCATGTCTCTTTCTTAATAAAGTTTTATATTATTTAACTCCTAGTAAAAACTGTATTAAGTCGGAATTTAAGAATCTAGGCTAAAACACACGCGAGGAAAAAAGATAATTTTCCTATAAACATTTTATAATCACAAATAACCTCATTGAAAGGAGACTTACCTTGACATAAACCAGCTGTTTTGACAACCAAGTTGAAATCGCAATAAATATTTCATGGAAACGAGATAGTATTAGAAGATAGAAAGTTAGCAGACATGAATAGGTCAAGCAAATAATGTCAACGATCCCAATCCTGTGGGATTTTAGACACATTACTAGATAATCAGTTATGGTGATTAACGTTAAAATACCTCATCATTACTAGATAATCAGTTATGGTGATTAACGTTAAAATACCTCATCATTACTAGATAATCAGTTATGGTGATTAACGTTAAAATACCTCATCATTACTTGATAATCAGTTATGGTGATTAACGTTAAAATACCTCATCATTACTAGATAATCAGTTATGGTGATTAACGTTAAAATACCTCATCAGTACTAACTAATCTGACAATTATAATGGTTAAAGAGAAAGCATCTCGTCACTTCTGGAAAATGTGATAATTATAATGGTTAAAGGTAAAACATCTCATCAGTACTAGCTAATCTCGCAACTATGATGGTAAAAGATGAAGCATTGCACCAGTATTAGCTAATGTGATGTGATAATTATAATGGTTAAAGTTAAAACATCCCATCAGTACACTAATCTGAGGAATATGATATTTAAAAGGAAAGCATTTCATCAGTATTAACTAATCTGTCAATTATGATAGTAAAATTGACGCAGTATTGCATAAGTACTAGGTAATCTGACAATTAAAATGGTTCAAGTTAAAGAACTTCATTAATGTAAAATTATCTGATAGTTGTGGTGGCTAAAGTTTATGCGCTAACGTGAGCATTAAATCTTAGACTAAAACCCACACACCCACACACACATCGCTTTAATTGACTTTGAAATAAAAAACAATGTAATGCTGTTAAGAATCGCTTACTACAGGGGCGTTTGAAATACCCCCCCCCCTTCTCAACTACTCAAAAATTATTTACGCCCCAATAGCTTAGCAGTAACTCGGTATGTTACATATGTGGAAATATATTGCAGTTTCACGAAGGAAAAACATCACCAACAAAGTAAAGGTACCTTACTACCACTATTTTGGGTGTAAAATTGGTGACTAAGAATATCATTGTGCTCCACAGTGATTGAATAAGAAGAGAGCAAGTAAGCCATTTGCAGCTCACGTGAAATGACGTGAGCCCAAATATTATCTAACTGTTATTTTTTTCTGTATATTCCGACAAAACTAAGCAATACATTAAATATATTTCATCAGCAATGAAACCAGTACCTCATGGGAATAGTCTTCCAGTGCCACATCCACCATCAAA
>NW_013669635.1:91482-103658 GCF_000517525.1 Limulus polyphemus
CTGTATATTCCGACAAAACTAAGCAATACATTAAATATATTTCATCAGCAATGAAACCAGTACCTCATGGGAATAGTCTTCCAGTGCCACATCCACCATCAAATTGGGAAACAGAAGAGTTATTTGGCAAAGCCAATGAATCATTTTCTTTCTCTTCATCTAGTAATTCTATTCCTGTGGCAACTCGACATAAACTTCCCTATCTGATCACACAAGAAGAGCTAAATGATCTGAGTCGCCGCTCGTCTCTATCAAAGCAGGACATATGGAATATTTTGAAGGAATCTATCATAACTTGAAAACTAGAGGTGATCAGAAATTTTCAATATGATTTTTAGAATTATCACCGTCAAATTACTCAGAAGCAGTTGCATTTAACCAGTAACAGAGAATGTTTTTGTTGTTTGTTTTTTAACAGGCCCCTCACGAGCCAGTGGGGGACATTTTTGTTGAAAAAACTACCTAATCCAGTTTTCTTAATTTGAACTGAAATTTTTTTGACATTTTTATTGACCAAAAAGTGATTTGAAGTGATAAGGTGACTGAAGTCCTTCAGTACATCACTAGCTTAACGGTCAAACACAAGAAGCATGGAAGTCTCCAAACGATAAGCAATGGTATTCAGGAACCGTTTAGAACCATCTTGGTAGATTTTTCCAGCAAGCCGAAAACAACACTATGTCTATAGCTGCTTTCAAAATGTTCCTGTCTGCTCATCCTACTGCTGACTATCGTGATGCTTGGACCTTCCCTATCGAATCGCAGATGAAATCGTTTATATCTCATTGGAAAGTTAAACATAAAAAGGCGATAGCAGAAGCATAAAAGATTGGGAATTGCTTAATTAATGATGCTGAGAACATGGCATTATTGATATATACTGAGTTTACTCTCAACGAGTAGACCTTAGTACTAGCTAGTATGGAGACTTGAAGATACTGTATTTCACTTAAAAATTTATCAATTAACGATCGGAAACTTGTCTCGAAGTTGTCTCGAAAAGATACTTCCAAAACCACCCTAGTTGAGAGTTTCCGGATTGAACTTATTTTTAATATTCAAATAATTATAGTGTAAAGACACCCCTTGGCTCCTGAGGGACGTGTTAAATATTTTCTACAAACGGTCATTTTCTAATAATATGAATATATTTTAACAAGTGTCGTAGAAGTAAGTTACTCAACTAAAGGGATTGATCAATTTAAAGATGTCAAGCTACATGAGTAGAGTATCGATTTTAGAGGATGAAATTGTTTTGTCTTAGTTCACATATTTAAGTACATCTGTAAGACATAAAACAAATATAAGCCAACAGTTAGATACCACACCAAGTCCATAACCCTTGTTTTTGTTAAACTTTAATTCCTAAATAGTTTTAAATGTTTGGAAATAAGTAGAACCTTCACAAAATACGAATAGTCTTTACAGTTTTTAAAATGTCGAAATGTAGAATGAATTGTGCGAGTGGTGGGAATTTTCCTCTGTCTAAAGTAATGTTTTTAGTATATTTCAATAATCGAACAGACAGTAAACGAATTCGAATAATTGCTATTCAAGATTAAATATTTCTTGTAACAACGTACTCATAGCTTGTGTATTTTTATTCTTATCTTCGTGGTATGTAAAACAGTTTCATTTCTTATAGAAAAATATTTTTAGAACGATTTTAAAAACACGTTTGTGTGTCATTTGATCTTTGAGTATTTAATAAAACGATCATTACAAGTCTTTTTTTTTTAGTTTACAAACGTGATTTTGTTTGAGAGATAAATTGAATGTTTCTCATAACAGTAGAAAATTCTTGAGTGGACGTACTCTTTCTTCTTACCCAGGTTTACTCGAATTCGACTTTTATCAAAGGATGGATCTTGGAATAGATGTGGAGGTTCTCTTTTCAAGTTTCGTTCGTTCTGTTGGGGTCACGGGTCATCCCAGAGTTAGGTATACATACAATATACATTCTACCACAAAAAGAAGCCTACAACTTAGTAACAACTGATGAATCGAATGATAGCTTGGTCTGTATATTTTATTTTAGTAGAATAAACAGGTAGATGTTAATTACTGCAGAACAGGGGGGTTAAAATCGTTCTTCAGTTACTTAAAACAACAACATGGTTTGGGTAAGTATTCTTGAAAATAAAATCATAAAAGCAAAATTGAACTTTTAGGCCAATGTTCTAGGAATTTATCTGTATGTTCGCATTCTTTTCAATATTAGCTTTGTAATGCAAAACGAAGACAGAATGTCTAAACCTTTAGGGAACAACAAATTGAAATGAGTAGGCTTCAAAAATGTACAATGATTGGAGCAAGAAATACTCTTTATTGAAGTTTATGTGTTTTATGACAAAAACTTTATCAAGGAACAGTAGGTTTGTATATATATATATATATATACATTCATTCACACATACACACACAGACTTTGCAGTTCCCAGATACTGTTGTGTATAAATTATATATAATCCTATTCATAACCAGTCTCGTGAGATTCATATGCGTAAAAATCGTGTACGTAACACAAGACGTAGCAATAAACGTAGAATAGTAATTACAACTAGATTCTTAAAGCATCACATTATCCCATTAATTATTAAAATAAGGTTTTTGAAGACGAAGTATTATTTTTAGTAGTATTACTTAACTACACAAATCTTGTTGTTAACAATAACTCTTACTGCTAGTTCTGTTATTACGTTTCAACACAACCTTGGAACCAGACCTCACTGCAAACAATAATTATTAGTACTAGGTTTACTATTACGTTTGAATACAACTACCTTGTAATTAGATCTTGTTTTAACAATAATTATTACTGCTAGGTTTACTATTACGTTTGAATACAACTACCTTCTAATTAGATCTTGTTTTAACAATAATTATTACTGCTAGGTTTACTATTACGTTTGAATACCACTACCTTGTTGTAATTAGATCTTGTTTTAACAATAATTATTACTGCTAGCTTTGTTGTCATGTTTCAACACACAAAACTGGTAATCAGATCTTGTTTATAATGATGATTCTTACTGCTAGGTTTATTATTATGTTTGAATACACCAACCTTATAACTATATCTTGTTTATAACAATAACTCTTATTGCTAGGTTTGCTCTTACGACGACCTTATCACTAGATCTGGTTTATAACAATAGATTTATTGACACCAGATAGTTGTATCAAGTTCAGTTTAGTTTTTATTTTAATTTCAACATTGGCCAGCTTAATGTTATTTAATCCTTCATCTTTGTTTAAATATCCAACATCGAATCTACGTCTTAGTATGCATCTCTTCAATTTATAATTACATCTAATATTTCTTTCTTCCACACCCGCTTATTAAACTATAGATCCTACGGTTATTCTACCTGGTTAAACAATCTCATATAGAATATTTCATCCCACGTGGTATGAATAGTGCACTATTTTATTTTCTTTGATTGTTTATATAACAGTATAGTTTACCTATAATATCACAATACTTTATTTTACCGAAACAGTCAGATCTTTTATGATTTAAAACTTGTTCCAGTGACGCATGATTTTCATGATTTTACAAACTGTTGTGTCTAGGTGTTGTCTTTTTCATTCTTTTCCATCAGAGAAATTATTTAAAAGCGATCGTTTAGAGGCTCGTCTTATTCCACCGACAAAAGGTCTATTCACAATGATCTCGGTCATACATCATCTTCAAGCGGTTTATTATCAGCCCGATTCTTGGTTTATGATTCGAGACAGCTGATTGATATTAACGGGTATTATACGACCCCTCCTTCGTCAGCGGCGAGTAGGAATCACTGCTTGAAAAGGAGATTATACGCTAATACTTCAAAAGAGGCCATTGCTCTTGAGGAATGGCAGGCTTAATAACACTGCATCATTAAAGCATTAGCGTAATGGACACTTAATCCAGGAAAATTTGGTTGGTCAAAGCACTCAGTTAGAAGATGCGTGATCTCCTTTAAACTGGAGTGAAAACTAAGGTGAACACTGTTGATTTTTGTTGTTGAAATCCATCATCCATCATGGACGCAGCACGATATTATTTTCTTAATCATTAATATATTTCTTACCCACATATTTGTGTAAAGCAAGCATAACCAGCCATGGAGTTTTAATATTTCTATAATGTTGTCCTATCTATTGTCTATAATTCGCGGCCAAGTGTCTTAACAAAATACTTTCTTTAACAAGATTACATTTAGGGAAGATTTATTGTATATATAGTTAAAAAGTAAATCTTCCGAACAAAATAACTTGTCTACTCTTTACACTAAGAACTAGAAAACGATATTCCACTTTGAACTTAAAGAGAAACATTATAAATAAGAGTCTATTCTATTAATATCTGATGTTACAATGTTGTAACTGTAGTTCGTTAGTATCTTCACGTAGTCTGTTAATATTTGATGTAACTATATTGTGACTGAAGTTCGTTAATATCTTTACGTAGTCTGTTAATATTTGATGTAACTATGTTGTAACTGAAGTTCGTTAGTATCTTTACGTAGTCTGTTAATATTTAATGTAACTATGTTGTAACTGTAGTTCGTTAGTATCTTCACGTAGTCTGTTAATATTTGATGTAACTATATTGTGACTGAAGTTCGTTAATATCTTTACGTAGTCTGTTAATACTTGATGTAACTATGTTGTAACTGAAGTTCGTTAGTATTTTTACGTAATCAGATAATATTTGATGTAACTATGTTGTAACTGAAGTTCGTTAGTATATTTACGTTGTCTGTTAATATTTGGTGTAAATATATTGTAAGTGAAGTTCGTTAGTATCTTTACGTAGTCTGTTAATATTTGGTGTAAATATGTTGTAAGTGAAGTTCGTTAGTATCTTTATGTAGTCTGTTAATATTTGGTGTAACTATGTTGTAACTGAAGTTCGTTAGTATCTTTACGTAGTCTGTTAATATTTGGTGTAACTATGTTGTAACTGAAGTTCGTTAGTATCTTTATGTAGTCTGTTAATATTTGGTGTAAATATGTTGTAAGTGAAGTTCGTTAGTATCTTTACGTAGTCTGTTAATATTTGGTGTAAATATGTTGTAACTGAAGTTCGTTAGTATCTTTACGTAGTCTGTTAATATTTGGTGTAAATATGTTGTAAGTGAAGTTCGTTAGTATCTTTACGTAGTCTGTTAATATTTGGTGTAAATATGTTGTAAGTGAAGTTCGTTAGTATCTTTACGTTGTATGTTGAATCATTTTTCAGGTGCTTTACGAAACCTTTACATTTTAATTTCTAACAAGTTCTTTTATAATAATACCATCCTTAATTAACGAGAAAATATTTCTTTAAAATATAGAATTGAAATGAAAATGAGATTTAACGTTTTTCAAATATTTAGCAGTGAAATTTAATGAGTGTCCTGATAATATGGCATTTTATATTCAATTTTTGTTTGTTTGTTTGTTTGAAGTTAAGCACAAAGCTGCACAATGGGCTATCTGTGCTCAGCCCACTACGTGTATTGAAACTCGGTTTCCAGCGTTGTAAGTCCGCAGACATACCGCTGTGTCACTGGGGGCTTTTATTCAATAGAAATACACTCTTATAAAAATCATATTATATCAGTTAAGTGTATTATACAACTTAAAGAACTCTGTGGTGTTATAAATATATTATATATGTATGTATGTATCCCTCTGAAATACGCAAAAGCGCAGGAAATTGAAATATTGATACCCTATTTATCCAGCGTATTGAGGCTCCAGGCTATTTTATCTTCCATATCTGTGTGTTCAACACCAGTTTCTTCTGACTGCTCTATTTACAGAATGTGAAACATACCGTTTTTTAAATATTTTTTACTATTTTTCCAGTTTTTGTATATCCTGTAAGAGGGATTGAACCGGAGACTTCGAGATAAGTGCTCTATCGATTGAACTAAAATGTTATCAAACTACTACATTGTGTAAAATTTCACAAAACATGTGGATTTAATCAGGAAAAAGACAAACCTTTTTGTTTTGAACTCATCAGATATCCATCAACTTGGCACTAATGAAAAATTTAACTGTGGTATCTCCCGTCTGATCTACATCTGTATTCATAATACTTGAACGAAGGACACAAGTTTGGTTTTGTTTCTGTAAAATCTTTATAATAAGATTTAGTAAATTAATTCTGAAAATCTTTCACAGAAAGACCTGACTCAGAGAAAAAAGAGACAACTAATACACATTACGCCAACGAAGTAATTGTAGCTATTGTTAATAGAGTATCGAGAGTGACAAACAGAAGGTGCGAGAGATAATTGACAAACTTTAATAGGCCTAAAAAAAACAACGGGCTCACGTCTGCATGTAATGAAAGAATTTAAATAGTTTGGTTGAAATAGAAAGAAAAAATACTCATTCCCTCTATAAAATTACAAAGAAATCATTGTGTGCCAGAGCCAGCTTTAGTGACAACTAATTCTTAAGCTCTCCCTGGTGGGCACAAAGTTCATATTTTCCTTTAAGAGCTGTCCACGCCGATGCCTTCTTATTATCTCTTAAGAGGACTTTTCCGCGTTAGTGAACTAATTGCACTATTGTCAATAGTTTCGACCAATAAGGAAGCGTTCAATTTCAAATATATAGTCTGTTTCCAAGACCGACCAATAAGGAAGCGTTCAATTTCAAATATATAGTCTGTTTCCAAGACACACCGACTTTCAGTCTCTTTTGAATACCGTTTCTCACTACGAACAAGAGTAATTGTACGAATTATTGATTAGTTGAGGAACAAACAAAATGTTCGTCAAGTAGACTGCACAAACAAATAGTTTCAAAATTTAAAACAAAACCGTCATTCTCTTATATCAAAATAGGCTTCTTTGTGCGTATTTTCTCATTTCGTATTGTTCTCGCTGAAGCAAAGGTCAGAGGTTAAAAAATATATTTGTTAAAAACATGCTTTATTTTAAAACGTCTAGCTCAAACAAAATATTAGGAACTTCAAACTATGCTTTGTTATACAGGCTTCACTTTTCTTTTAATATATACTGTTATGTTAGAGTATGTGTCATGATGTATGATAGACAATAGAAAGATTTTTTAAATATATTCTTGTAACGTATGCAAAACACCTTTTTACTTACATAATACCTGAAATTTACTTTATTCTTCATACTTCAAGTTGTGGGTGCGTTATTGTGGGTGTCTTTTCTTTGGTTAAAAATTAGGGAAGGCGTCAGCTAGCCTGTAGCTTTGCTATAAATCCAAATCCAAATATAAATTATTGAGTTGTCGTAAAGCGGACAATATTGAATCTGTTTCAAAGACAAGATAAAACTGTGTGTAGCACGTTAATATGTCCATACATACAATTTATAGTTAAAGGTAATTATCTCGGTTTGAATTATTGTTCCAATACTGTACAATCTTGAATTGGAGAGTATCTTAATACCTCATCGTATTTAATGTAAGGTCACAGAATCTTAATAGCACAACGTATTTAATGTAAGGTCACAGCGTCTTATTGTCCCAGCGTATTTAATGTAAGGTCACAGCATCTTAATTCCAAAACGTGTTTAATGTACGGTTACAACATCTAAATAACCACAACGTATTTAATGTAAGGTCACAGCATCTTATTGTCCCAGCGTATTTAATGTAAGGTCACAGCATCTTAATACCACAACGGCTGATGCAATAAAGTTTTCCACCACACTAGATAGGTCAGTAGGTTTTTTTATATTGCGTTTTAGTATAACATTCTTAACTCTCGTTATATAGATAAATCGTTACGTTTTATATATTTTTTTAGTATAACATACTCAACCCTCGGTATATAGACAGTTCGAATTTTTTTATATCGTGTTAATTGTGCAAATGTCTTTTTTATTTGCGAATTTTGAATTTTGATTGTTGAGTATAGACCGTGAACCCCCTCTAATTAGACAGCTGAAGATGAGTTGAATAATGATGAAAGTTTTGTCATCAGTTACTAAATAACTAAATTAAACTATCATCTTATAATTATCTTTATTTTATTCCATGTATAATTTGTCGAGTGTTTGCTACCATGGTGATTGTAAGCATGATGTAACATGAAACCAAAACTAGAGTAACATCCATCTTTATATCCGCTGGCTACATCAATCAACAAAAGTGTCAATGACGTCATCGAAAAGGGCCAAAATGTTTGAGATATATGACGGGAGAACACGTAAGTCCCATTTACAGTGAAAGAAACGAAGTCGTAGACAGAAAATAAGAAGGTACATTGATAAAAACGAGAGTAACATTTCCTCTATACCCTCCAACCCCATTCACTCTGTTTATGATGTAACACGGAATTTGGTGGGGATTGCTAAATTTCAACTATATGAACAAAAACGGCATGGATCTTTTAAAATTACGATTACATGTGCACGTTGGTAGTATTTTAAAGGTATAACACGTGGTTCACATCGATTAGTCAGTTCGCAAGTATTTTAAAGGTATAACACGTGGTTCACATCGATTAGTCAGTTCGCAAGTATTTTAAAGGTATAACACGTGGTTCACATCGATTAGTCAGTTCGCAAGTATTTTAAAGGTATAACACGTGGTTCACATCGATTAGTCAGTTCGCAAGTATTTTAAAGGTATAACACGTGGTTCACATCGATTAGTCAGTTCGCAAGTATTTTAAAGGTATAACACGTGGTTCACATCGATTAGTCAGTTCGCAAGTATTTTAAAGGTATAACACGTGGTTCACATCGATTAGTCAGTTCGCAAGATCTTTCAACTGATAACCTACAAAGAGACAAATTCAGAAGTTACTTTGTTTGGATCCTTGTTTCTCGCGTAGGAATATAACATACTGTGAAAAATAGTACCAACTCATGGCATCTGAAACTGTCTGAACACTGGGTAATGATGTATAAATAAAGACTAATGACTGTTCCTTGTGTTTTTGAAATGTAACAACCCGCGTGCACTGTGCAACGAATTAGACATTTTAATACTGTTAATTATTCTAGGAAGTTACAAGATAAACAATTTTTTCTATTTGATATGATATATGCTAAAGTAAATTATAAATAGTAATTCTAAGGAAAATGCCAGAATGTAATATACATATAAATAGCTGAGATTTTCAAATGTATGATATTTTTTGGTTAATGCCGACTAAGAAGTATAAAACTAACACGATTTTTTGGTTAATGCCGACTAAGAAGTATAAAACTAACACAATTTTTTGGTTAATGCCGACTAAGAAGTATAAAACTAACACGATTTTTTGGTTAATGCCTACTAAGAAGTATAAAACTAACACGATTTTTTGGTTAATGCCTACTAAGAAGTATAAAACTAACACGATTTTTTGGTTAATGCCTACTAAGAAGTATAAAACTAACACGATTTTTTATTTAATGTCAAATAAGAAGTATTAGTTTTGCACAAAAAAAGACCCGAAAAATAAAACATCTGCGGTCAAATGAGTATCTTTATTGCAAGAGTATTTGTTTAAGTACAGAATTTGTAGAACAATACAAAAGAATTATAATCGCAGACACCGAAATCTATAAATCCACTTGTCTTAGGCCTAACATTAGTTAAGCCTCCGATTAAGCACGGTCAATAGTCGACGAAGAGATAAATTAAAAATGAACGCTTTTTTTTGGTTTAGTTTAGTTAGGGCTAAGCTTTACTGTACTCAATACCATCACTACATAAACTTATAATTTTTTAGACCTTTTTAAAAACTTTGATGAGTTTTCTGTATTTTTTGTACAAAATGTCTAGTAAAGTATATTCATATTCGCCTTTTGTTTACATCTGTTGAAATAATATGCACGCGCATGCGCATTTTCAGGACAGATAAAAACTGAGTATTATTATAACAGATTGTTACTGTGGATGAAGAGAATCTTCACGCCAATAGATTTTTGTTTTATATGCTGTAGTTTGTTGTTGTTTTTTCAGTTTTACCAACTTCAACGAAGACGTTTAGCATCAGGCAGAAACAGTTCTTAGCATTAAAAAAAAAGAACACAAAGTGTACTGTACTTCAGAATCAAAGACCAAAACAAATATGTGATCGAAGCTATACCACTAACTCTACTTCTAACTCTCTCTAGTTACTCCTACTTCTACTCCAGTAAACCCTAGTTCTATTTTACTTATCCCTTACTCTACTCTAGTTGCTACTACTTCTACTCCAGTAAACCCTAGTTCTATTTTAATTATCCCTTACTCTACTATAGTTGCTACTACTTCTACTCCAGTAAACCCTAGTTCTATTTTAATTATCCCTTACTCTACTCTAGTGCTACTACTTCTACTCCAGTAAACCCAAGTTCTATTTTACTTATCCCTTACTCTACTCTAGTTGCTACTACTTCTACTCCAGTAAACCCTTGCTTTATTTTATTTATCCCTTACTCTACTCTAGTTGCTACTACTTCTACTCCAGTAAACCCTAGCTTTATTTTACTTATCCCTTACTTTACTCTAGTAACTGTCTACTGTAATCTATTTACTTCTAGTTTTACTGTACTTACACCTAACTTTATTCAAGTAACCTCTAGATTCGTAATCCCTAGCTCAGTTTTACTAACCCTTAACTTTACTCCAGTAATCGTTAACAATCACCCAGTTACCACTAGCTATACCCTATAGTTATCCACAAATCTACTATAGACACTGCTATTAGTAATTCTAATTGTCTCTAGCTTCTCTTTCTACCACTATCTTTAGATATCTCTAACTCTATTACACCTAATTCAAATTAAGTGTAACTATGCTCTTGTTACACTACGCCTGCTTTAACGTTAAGTTAGGAACCTATGAAATAAATAATTAATTCAAAAATACAATAACAGCAACCTTTACAGTAGGCAAGTTCTTGCGAAAATCTGAAACAAACCAATTATTTTTGTATTTCATATGAAAAATAGTCTATAGAAAAAATATAATAACTATTTATCAAACATTGATTCGTCTATTTTTCGGAAATCACAGTACATTTTCTAGTACATTTCGCCTTTCTCACCAGCCACAGCATAGAAATCTTGTTATCGGCATGATACTAGTTATTGGATTTTAGTTACTTCTCTCCCTCGAATTGTAATAGATTCTTTGATTTTTTCGAAAATACTTTTCTACATGAAGTATAAGCATATTGTCAGACAAAATCAACACCTGTGAGCTTCACCTCTAGCGTTATATATTGTCTTAGTCCATTTTCAAGAACTCAATACATAGTCCATTCGAATCTATTATTTATTTTAAGTTCATTTTCCATTTTTATTTTGGAAATTGCCAAAAATCTATCGTGTTTATACGCGCAGATAATAACTTTGGTGTCAGTGTAAAACTCTTTCCAATTTCTTATCAACTTTACAACATTTTGTTTTCGCAAAGTCCAATTCAAATACAACTTAAAATAATAAAAGTTTATTGTGCAATTTTAAATGTGTTTAAAAGTTCCGTGAAATATTTCCTTGTTTTTTATATACCTTAAGAAAAGTGGTTTTGAGATTTATTGTCTCAACGTCAATCACATTAAAAGTTAAAAAAGAGTAGCAGGTATTGTGGATTTACCAAGAGTTTGTTTATTTGTTAAATTTCACAAAAAGATATTCGAGAGTTATCTACTCTAGCCTTCTCTAATCTTGAAGAGATAGACTAGAATGAAGATAACTAGTCTACACCACCCACCGCCAACTCTTGGGCTACTCTTTTACGAACGAATACTGGAAATGACCATCACATTACAACGCTCCCACTGCTGAAAAGGTGAGCACGTTCGTTGTTGGGATTCGAGCCAGTGACCCACAGATTGTGAGTCGAGCGTCTCAACAACCAGACCATGCCAAGCCCCATTAGCAAGATAACGGAAAGAAAATCAACCGTAAACCATACAAGTATCACAATGAAATTCGAAGTAACGCCATCTTTTAAAGATTCTAGAAATATTCATGTAATGCCAAACCAAATACCAGAATTGACTACAGCACAAAAATAACATTGAAACAGGACGGACCAGAAGTTTTATGTAAAGTAAACCTTGTGTATCACTTCAGGTTAATGTAAATATATATAACGTGTATCATAATTGTGTCTATATATATCTGAGTGAATATATTCTACAATATATATATATATGTATGTATATATATATATAAACCATTATACATATATTCTATAATATATATATATGTCTGTATATATATATA
>NW_013669636.1:0-7814 GCF_000517525.1 Limulus polyphemus
ATATATTACCTAATCTATAGATATATTACCTGATGTTATGACGTGTTATTTGTTTCTTTCCTTCAACTTGGTTACTTGTAAAATTAACATACAATAATCTATAGATATATTACCTGATGTTATGACGTGTTATTTGTTTCTTTCCTTCCACTTGGTTACTTGTAAAAACAAAATCGTGTCCTAAAGTAACATATTCTTATTTATCACATCAGATTTTATAAAACAGTAAATACGGTATATCAACATGAATATCCACACGTCTGACTGTTAAATTATACTATTGGTTACTTTCAACATGAATATCCATTCACACATAGGCAACGTTTGACTGTTAATTTATACTTTTGGTTACTTTCAACATTTATAATATTTTTTTACTTATCTTTATAGCATTTTCTCATGAAAATATATCCACCTTGTGTAAAGACAGCCATTGTTATCCTTTACATCTATTTGTTTTTACGTTTTCCTTAACATTAGTCTCTTTCTAGAAGGAATAACAGTAATTTAGCCTTCAGGTTATGTACAATACACAACGAGCAGTCATCTAATATTACACCGTTTGATGAGTTGTCACGTCATCTTTCACATATATGTGTGTAACTTCGTACTTGATGATAAAGCCTTAACCGTTAGCGGCTCGCGAGGCTACCATGAAGCAAAAATATTACACTTCAGGAACTTCAAGCTCATGAAACTAACGAGAAGCAAGAATATTACACTTTAGGAACTTCAAACTCATGAAACTACCGTTAAGCAAAAATATTACTCTTTAGGAACTTCAAACTCATGAAACTACCGCGAAGCAAAAATATTACACTCCAGGAACTTCAAGCTCATAAAACTAATATGAAGCAAAAATATTACTCTTTAGGAACTTCAAGCTCAGGAAACTAACTGGAAGCAAAAATATTACACTTTAGGAGCTCGCAACACAAGAGGCTAGCGTAAAGCAAAAATATTACACTTTAGGAACTTCAAACTCATGAAACTACCGCGATGCAAAAATATTACACTTTAGAAACTCCAAACTCATGAAACTACCGTTAAGCAAGAATGTTACACTTTAGGAATTAGGAAATGAGTATAACTCCAATGGTATAAGTTAACAGACTGTTAAGTACACATGTCATTAGTTTTGTACCACACATTTGTTTGTGATTGCAATTAGCTCTTTATGCGTGTTTAATTGTTAGATATAATATTTTTTTCGTAAAAATACTAAAATAGGTTATAGAGATATTGATATAGACTGATTTGTAATTCACAGATTTGTGATCTTACCAAATCTCTTGAATTTTTGTTTATTGTAAAAACTTTTCTCCGAATACTGTTATGTCAAACACACACACACACAAAAAACGCTACGTAAAAAGAACAATTTGGTAAATCACTCAATTTCCATGAAGATGCATTCTCCTGTTATGTAAAGCTATTAAGAGAAATGATGCCATTATCAAGACCCGGAACATACAGGAAACAACTTTGTAAAATATATTAAGTCATGACCCACGAGTATAGTATCATAGGTTGCAAGAAACAGGCAGCAAAGATTATTCACGGCCAATGTTTATATGTCATTTAAATGAACACTTAATGACAGTAAAAATATGACTTCACCAAGTCAGACAGCTTCTATTTCTCTTGTTAATCAGTTAATCATAATGGAAGCAGAATCACACGCACATCTATATAGCTTGTGAATTTTATTATAATGTATGCAGTTTAAAGTTTGCATTATTATACACCAAACATTTAATCAGAAAATATATAAATATTCATGAATTTTTCTTCTACATGTGCAGTTAGATGATAACATTAGTTTCTTGAGACAATTCTCACCTTTTTGGTTGAAATTATAGTTTCTTTAAAAAAGGACACAGATTTAGCATTGTCTTACTAGTCATGTAAATCATGATACCAACACGATTTTACTAGTCATGTAAAATATAACAATGTTAACATTGTCTTACTAGTCATGTAAATCATGATACCAACACGATTTTACTAGTCATGTAAAATATAACAATGTTAACATTGTCTTACTAGTCATGTAAATCATGATACCAACACGATTTTACTTGTCATGTAAAATCTAACAATGTTAACATTGTCTTACTAGTCATGTAAAACATGATACCAATACGATGCTACCAACCTAGTCATGTAAAACAATATCTTACTAGTCATGGTAAGATGTACGATAATAACAT
Source organism: Limulus polyphemus (assembly GCF_000517525.1). Taxonomy (NCBI): domain Eukaryota; kingdom Metazoa; phylum Arthropoda; class Merostomata; order Xiphosura; family Limulidae; genus Limulus; species Limulus polyphemus. Next base: position 2,214 of record NW_013669636.1, read on the forward strand.
AAGTATATTTGGCATAGTTAGTTACCATTTTAGTAACCGTTAAACTGAAGGTTATTTTCATTGTTGTTTAAGGATAAGACAAGATTGGATTTATTTTTCAACCTAACTTCATGAATGAAGCACTTTAACTCTTCGTTGTAGATATATTTTGTGAAAATACAACATTACGGACGTTAGTTAGTAATTTAAAACTCGAGAAAGAGCTGAACATGATTTAGGGACAATTATGGTGACGTGAACCACTTCGATGTGTAGAAATATTACATGATTCATTTCGATAAGAATTAATCTCAACCCATTGTTTCGATACATAGTTTTATAGAAAACTTTCAATGAATTCATGTAAAGAAAAAAAATATTTAAATTGAAGTGATTTATACATTCGGATCCAGACCTTTTCAGCTGCAAGTGATATATATTAAGACTTTCTGGGGTATGTTGAATCCTTGCTGGTTAATATTTAAAGGCTAAAACAGTTGCAAGTGGTATATGTTATCCATACATTCAAATTAAGACTTATCAGGACTTATTTGATACTTTTTGGGTAATATCTATAGGCCAAGAAGACTGCAGAATTCGCCGGGTCTGTATTTTAACTACCGTCAAATCTTTGCAGGTAAATTCTAAAAGACCCATATTCTACTCAAAGAATACGTGTAAAACTCGATGGTCACTTATATTTGAACTTCTCTGTATCTGTACCGTTTCTCTATATAAACTACGTTATCTATATCTCATATATACTTTCTAATATAACAGCAAAGTAGCACACAACCAGAGTTGTAGAAAACACGAATACAAACAGACTTTTTGTGTTTCATGCTATTCCAATAAGTAAGATATCAATTATGATGAGCCGTTCAAATAACATTATAGCTTAAGACGTACAAAAAGATAAGGACTGAAAAACATCTCTCTCGTTACAATGAAATGAAAATGGATGAGTTTAAACTGAATGTCAGGGTTTTCCTTGATGCTTTTTACAATCTGCAGAAACAAACAAAAGCTTACGTGTCGTTCGAGTTAGTATTCGAGTACAGAAATAGGCTTAACTGTAATAATCCTGTTTACGCATAGTTGAAATAGCAAATCTTTAAACAACCATATGGATTAATGTGTGTCTTCAAACGGAATAAAAGATTTAAACGACGGTTTTCTTCTTCAACTTGAGTGTTTACAAAAAAAAAAGCTACAAAATGAAAAGTTTAAGCCTAACGATAGGGTTTTCTCGTCATTCGGAAAAGCTTAGGCCTGTCTTAAGCTTTAATGCAATAAAAGGTATTGAGTTTGCTTAACTGGGAGTTTCACAATCACCAGGAGTTATTTCTAATAATTCTGAAACGTATTTAATATGCACTTTATAGCACATGTGTATCACATCAGACCTAATTGAAAAATTAATCTGTAATCATCATCATTTTATTGCGTTAAACGATACAAATAAGTCAGAAGGAAATTTAGTACTTTTACATAATAAAATATTAAAGACGTAGAAAATCTAGACTATCATTCTGTAAGTATGTAACAACTGGTGATTTTTTACTTGGGTGTTCTTTGTAATAAATATAATTAATACAGCAATTTAGGTTGTGCACTGTAATATTTCTGTTTTTGAAGTAATTTATCCTTACCAAGTTCTTCGTCTTTCCGTGAACACTAATGATGATAATCATCTAGCGTACATCGATGCATGTAGACAATTATTTTTAATAACATAATTAAATAACAAACATAGTTGGTTTTCCTGCTATACTTCATTAATTTTTCTATCTAGGATCTAGACAAATTCTCCCTGTCACTTAATTATCTGTCCAACAGATCATTTACTATTCAATTTTAGTAAATCTTCCTTTTAATCTCCTTATCTCTAAAAAAAAGAACATTTACCATTCAGGCCTCAGTAATCTTCCTGTTAACCTCCTTATCTCTAAAAAAAGAACATTTACCATTCAGGCCTCAGTAATCTTCCTTTTAACCTCCTTATCTCTAAAAAAAGAACATTTACCATTCAGGCCTCAGTAAATCTTTATTTTAACCTCCTTATCTTTAGAACAGAACATTTACCACCCAATCCTTAGTAAATCTTCATTTTAACCTCCTTATCTTTAGAACAGAACATTTACCATTCAGGCCTCAGTAAATCTTCCTTTTAACCTCCTTATCTTTAGAACAGAACATTTACCATTAAGGCCTCAGTAAATCTTCATTATAATCTCCTTATCTCCAGAACAGAACATTTACCACCCAAACCTCAGTAAATCTTCCATTTAATATCCTTATCTCTAGAATAGAACATTTACCACCCAAGGCCTCAGTAAATTTTCTCTGTAACAGTGGACGATATTTCTCTGTGTATAATAATGGGTAATGTGTTTCTTCTTTGTGTAAAGTAGAATATTGTTTTATTTATTTAATAATGTGTAATAGGATTCTTCTTTGTGCAACAGTATATGATGGTTTTATTTATTTAATAATGTGTAATATGATTCTTCTTTGTGCAACAGTAGATGATGGTTTTATTTATTTAATAATGTGTAATATGATTCTTCTTTGTGCAACAGTAGATGATGGTTTTATTTATTTAATAATGTGTAATATGATTCTTCTTTGTGTAAAGTAGAAGATTGTTTTATTTATTTAATAATGTGTAATATGATTCTTCTTTGGGCAACAGTAGATGATGGTTTTATTTATTTAATAATGTGTAATATGGTTCATGTTTGTGCAACAGTAGATGATAGTGTTATTTGTTTAATCATCAATGTGTCACAGTTAGCAATGTTTTTGTTTGTGTAGTAAAAACTGTTCTTTTTTTGTTTCTGAATATTGGATATCATTTCTATTTGTTTCTTGATGTGGAAAATACTCTTTGTGCAATAATTTGTCTGTTTCTGTAGCAACGCGTGTTATTTTTCTTTCTGTAGATTTTAGAGCATTTTAGCGTTGGATCACTTTAGATATAGTTTGTCAAGCAACAACTTTTTAGTTTCAAGCAAACACACTAGACATGTGCCATTAAAGTGATTTATTTCAGCTTAAAATAAGTTATTTCTTCAGATGTTTGAGACTAAAGCAGATCGAGATTTAATCGACTGAATATGACTTTTTTTTAACAATTACATGATTTGTTCGCCATCATCATTGTTTCAGTGACTAAATATCCTGCATTGGACACTTTCTCAAGTGACAGTCTTTACTATCATGTTTCTTCTCTTTCACTAGGTTTTTCTACATCTGTTACTTTGATTGTAATTTAGACTTTTTTTAAATAAGTTTATTTAGACAATCAAATAGAAGTGAGTTATCAGGTGGTAAGTCTGGAATTTGTTATACATATAAATATACAAGGAGATTGCAACAATGCGGTCTTCTGTATAATAAGGTATCTTTGCGCGAACATCCGCAATAAGCAAAGAACTCTTAAATTCGTTCGTCTAAAGAGGTTTTCAACTTTTCATTTTATTTTCAGGATTTTGCCATTTCCTAAAAAAACAATACTTCTTATTCCTTCGCTTGCCACGTGTTTCCGTTTATTTTAAACTTGTAATCAAATAAAATAGTTTTCCCCTACGACTTTTTAACTTACATATTCTTAATTAATCATACAACGGAAGCCTTATATGTAACTTTTACTTAGACAGTTAATTAATTTAAACATATCTTTATGTCAATTTTTAGTAAATTCATAAAACATATATTTATATTAGTTACTTAGAACAATCTCATAAATATGTCTTTACATGAAGTACACTTTGATTAAAGTAACGAACAGACAGATTGTTCAGAATACATATTTATTAATACGAACTTCTTAGAACAAGCTTATCAATACTAATATAAATAATGTACGTCTTTTCTGGTCAGCAAGTTTTCTGCTCCAAGAATTAAAGTATTTGTAACATAGTTTTTAAGATTAATCGTGTCTCATCTCCGTTGTATGTGTCAATAATCTTTATTACATTTTAACTACTTTGTTTGGTATTTTTAAATTTTGGGATCATATTTCAAATTTGCAGTTTTAACCTTTCAATGTTTTGTGTTTTTGTTCTTTACCCACGTCTTATTATATTTAATGTTTTCAGGTATACATTTTCTTATTCTGAATTTTCTTAAATCTGATTTTGAATTTGTTTAGATCTCAATTACATTTTGATCTGATTTTAAATTTCTTTCAAATAATTTTTTTTTGTCCTTCAGTTGTGATATATTAACCTTTTTATGTCTAAAATTTAATTTTTTAGGATATAACTTTTTAAATAAGTCAAGTGTCATATTTAACTGTATATCTGATCTCTTAATTTCTGTATATAATACTTCGTTAAATCTTATTGCAAAGGTTATTTTAAAGTTTTTAAAATCTGATTTTGTTTTACTTCATTATCTTAATAGTATGTTCAGCATTACAAAAGGCGGGCCATTTTCTGTGCATCAATGAGATCTCCAGATTATCAGTAAAACAGAAAATCGAACGTGAGTGGTGTGCGTACTTCGTTTCGGTATGATGTGAAGGAAAGGCAGTATCCGATATATATCATTTCCAAATACTGTGCATTGTCTGTGTTAATATGCACCCAGATACACGTGTTAAATGAAAGGCTTTGATGATGATGCCTTAGGATAAAAAAAGTTATAGTTTGTAAATGATCTACATTTACCTTTATTTAATTAATAAGCAGCGTTTCAGCTTGGCTTACTTCAGTGGCTTGAAAAACTGGGATTTATAGGCTACAGTTTGACAGAAGAATGCAATCGCTATCGACTTTCTCCGTTACGTTAATGAAATAACCTCGAGAATGTCAAATATTATATAGATGATGAGTCAAGTGGTGTAGGCTGTTTAACAAGTTCACTGTCAGCATTACAATGATATTTTACATTTGTAACCTCTACAGCAGCAAATACTACAATGTATCAAGTAAGAACAACAAAATATTAGCAAACAAGATAAATGCCATAACACAACCATGTGGCGTAGTTTTGTACTATTTTGATATTTCTGTTTACTAATTTACTTATCTAATTATATTTTATTATATCTAGAAATTATCATGTCCAATCAGAACTTATTAACTTTAATAATTCGAATATATATAGCTAAACCATAGTAAATCTACTAATTCAAATATTTATTTAGACCATGGTAAATCTACTAATTTATATATCTAGTTAGACCATAGTAGGTTTACTAATATAGATATGTAATTAAACTATACTAAAACTATTAATTTAGATATCTAATTAGACCATAGTAGGTTTACTAATATAGATATGTAATTAAACTATAGTAAAACTAATAATTTAGATATCTAATTAGACTATAGTAGGTTTATTAATATAGATATGTAATTAGACTATAGTAAAACTAATAATTTAGATATCTAGTTAGACCATAGTAAGTCTACTGATATAGATATATAATTAGACTATAGTAAAATTAATAATTTAGATATCTAGTTATACCATAGTAAGTGTACTAATATAGATATATAATTAGACTATAGTAAAATTAATAATTTAGATATCTAGTTATACCATAGTAAGTATACTAATATAGATATATAATTAGACTATAGTAAAATTAATAATTTAGATATCTAGTTA
>NW_013669636.1:8721-10320 GCF_000517525.1 Limulus polyphemus
TAATTTAAATACTTAGTTAGACCATACTAAATGTACTAAGAAATATCTATTTAGACCATAGTATATCTACTAACGTAAATATTTAGTGGGACTATAGTAAATCTACTAACTCAGATATCTAATTCGACTGTAGCAAATCTACTAATTTAGATATCTAGTTAGACCATAGTATATCTACTAATTTAAATATTTAGTTAGACCATTGTAAATATATTAATTTAAATATTTAGTTAGACCATAGTAAATCTACTAATATAGATATATAATTAGACTATAGTAAAACTAATAATTTAAATATTTAGTTAGACCATAGTAAATCTACTAATATAGATATATAATTAGACTATAGTAAATTCTGTAATTTAAACTATAATTAAACGATAGTAAATATACTAATTCAGATATCTAATTCGACTATAGTAATTCTACTAATTTAAATACATAGTTAGACCATACTAAATGTACTAAGAAATATCTATTTAGACCATAGTATATCTACTAATGTAAATATTTAGTGAGACTATAGTAAATCTACTAATTTAGATATCTAGTTAGACCATGTAGTCAATCAACTACTTTAATTACCTAGTTAGACCATAGTATATCTACTAATTTAAATATTTAGTTAGACCATTGTAAATATATTAATTTAAATATTTAGTTAGACCATAGTAAATCTACTAATATAGATATATAATTAGACTATAGTAAATCCTGTAATTTAAACTATAATTAAACGATAGTAAATCTACTAATTCAATTATCTAGTTAGATCATAGTAACTCTTCTAATTTAGATATCTAGTTAAACCATAGTAAATCTACTAATTTAGATATCTAACTAGACTATAGTAAATCTAATAATTTAAATATCTAATTAAATATTATTAATTGCTTAAATGAAGTTTCTAAGCATATCATATTAAATACACTAATTGGCAAATGAAGTTAGATAATATTAAATATTCTTAATCGCAAATATGATTGGACCATATTAACGCTACTAATTTAATTATATACTTATATCATGTTAAGTCTATTAAGTTGAATATCTAGTTAGTACATATTAAATATATTAGATAAAATATCTAGTTAGATCATGTTAATTTTAGTAATTCGCAAATCTAATTAAGTCCTATTAAAGCTACTGGTTCAAATGCCTATTTGATCGGATTAAATCTACTAATTCAAATATCTAGTTGATCATATTAAATCTATAAATTCAAATGTCTTGTTGATCCTATTAAATCTAATAATTCAAATATCTAGTTAGATCATGTCAAATCTACTAATTCAAATATCTAGTTGATCATATTAAATCTATAAATTCAAATGTCTTATTGATCCTATTAAATCTAATAATTCAAATATCTAGTTAGATCATGTCAAATCTACTAATTCAAATATCTAGTTGATCATATTAAATCTATAAATTCAAATGTCTTATTGATCCTATTAAATCTAATAATTCAAATATCTAGTTAGATCATGTCAAATCTACTAATTCAAATATCTAGTTGATCATATTAAATCTATAAATTCAAATGTCTTATTGATCCTATTAAATCTAATAATTCAAATATACTAGTTAGATCATGTC
>NW_013669636.1:11239-23317 GCF_000517525.1 Limulus polyphemus
ATTCGCACCGACAAATCACAGTATAATTCTAAATTCGCACCGACAAATCACAATATAATTCTAAATTCGCACCGACAAATCACAATATAATTCTAAATTCACACCGACACATCACAGTACAATTCTAAATGATGGCTGCTTCTTGCCTGTGGTAACAACTAAGGAATCTTATCAATCCTGGTTATTGTTCCTAAGCCATATCCGGAATGCTGATGTGTTTAAAGCAAGATTTAAGGGTCAAAACTACTTGAAAATATTTGGGTGTTAAAACATCTTATATGAATGGCTTTGAACAGTGTTAAACTTTCAGTGAAGAATTAGAAATGACTAAACGTCCCCTGACTATGTGAACTCTGGAAAATTTCTCAGCTGTTACTCTGTAACATCGAGAACGATTAGCATAAATCTGTCATAACGAGGACTCCTCGTTCACCCAAACTTAGCGTCTTGTGCGCAGAATCTGTTCTCTGAAAAAAATGGGAAAAGTTTTGACAATTATGAGAAGTAGTTAAATGCAATATTATGTTTATATGCACAAACACATGGAGTAAACAACAACAGTACTCCATCGTAATTTCTTCATTATTTGACGTAAGTAATACGTTCAGAGAAGGTCAAATACGTTTAGTGTAAACTAGGTTTAGAGAGTGAAAACTACTAGTAGTAATACAGACTATATTTGGGAGGGTTATCGCTTTCGGGCACAAAATTTTAGGCGCCCAAATTTGAAAAATTCATGCCATGAAAAAGTTAGGATAGAAATAAAGAAAAAATAATATGTAAAATGCAATAATAATAATAATAGAAACAAAAACAAACGAAAATTTTGCTTATATTATTTCCCTGTATCACTTATTTTGGTATTTAGTTTTACCCCAGACCAATCTGGGTTGATGCACATAAATATATCATAATGTTTAAAAGAATTTATTTGTTTTTCGCTTCGAGCGCCCCCTAGAACTCTTCAGCTCAAATTCTCTTCAAGTTTTTGCTGTGCGGATACTTTCCTCGTTTGCGCTCGATTACCGCAGGCCAAATTAGTTTTCTGACCCTCTAACTACTTTTAAATGTAAGTGTAAACTACGTTTAGATATAGTATAAAATATATACTATGAGTAGTACAAGATTTTTCTGAAATATGGTTCTGCAAGAAATATATTGTATAGGTCGAAACCAGTGATCTAATCAGATCATGTACAAACGTATAGTGAGTTGAGCTATAGTTGAGCTACATTTTGTTAAAAAAACAACAACAATCTTAGGTTTGATTTTTGAAAATAAACTACTAACCTGTTTTAAATCACGGCTTCCTTATGAACGGTGTTTTTGTTTTTCCTTCACCAGCAAGGATAAATAGGCCCTCATAGAGAATAGAGAGTACCCGTTCTGGTGAACAGGATAAACTTAGCTCTATTATTCCCATCCCCCGTCATCCCTCCTCAAATATTAAAATTGCAAACGTAAATATGTATGTGATATTATGTTGAATTTGCTTTAATGTAAATTTAATAGCTTTTTATGAATGTGATAACATTAGGACATTGATGTGTGAAATATACTACATACAAAATGCAATGTTGTACTTTATAATGTATGAAAATGGGGGAAAAAATCCACTTCCTGGTATCGAATCACCTGAGAAAAAAAGTAGAATAAAATACATTTGCTGATTTGACTTTAATCTCATCTCATTTTAATTGTATATGTATAATTAATAATCTAAAACTAAATAGGCCTCTCTATTCTAATGTTAATAAAAAATACAATTTCCAGGTTCAACCCATCTTCCACCTCATGTAAGCGCTCTACCAATTACGCTGACTTGACTTTAATCTCATTGTACACAATAAGTATTATAATTTAAGCCTTACTCTTTTCACGTATTCTATTTTATGGCAGACGGCATTATTATATTTTATAAGCTAGGCTTACTGTTTGCTTTTTCACAAACGGCATTTTAATCCTGCATACATTTCTTTTGTGTGTGAGGTTAAACTTACCCAAAAATGTCACGTCTGCGTATAATTTATTCGTGTAATATATATGTTAACAATAAAATTACCGGTTCGGCTAGCAGACGATAGACGTGTATATCAGCGAAATATTGTCGTTTTGCGCACTTTCACGTGAGGGAAGTGTGGCCTGCGCAGAGAACGTGGCGGACAAACAAGCAAGCAAGCAAGCAAACAGAGAGATTTTGAGTTATATATATATTGAAACCAGTGATCTAATCAAATTATGTACAAACTTATATTGATGAGAGCTTTGGGCCTTCTGTTTATTGTTCATTATTGTACCAATAATATAATCAGAACATATTTTTTAACATTTATATAACACTTGCAAAAATCTTATGATACAAGTAGGAAACAGCCTCTTAACTCTCAAGAAAATCTGCACTTTTATAAAAATTCTCTATTCTGTAGTCACTACTACCTATAAATATAGGTCAGCCATCTACATATGTATAATTGGTAGATCACCCCAATCGATGAAGGAAAATCAAACACAATTTTCAACTTATCTTATTGAAAGCTGAAACGTGTTTTTGTCTGCTTCTTACTCTTTTACAACATTTGCAAAAATACTCTAAACTTCTAAGTATTCACAACAGTAATATCACTTTTTTCTGGATTCAGAAACTTGTTTGAACAAGAGACAATATTCTCTCCTGAAACCTGTTCGAACAAATGACAGTACTGTAAATTTTCACAGGTTAAGTATTTTTTTATTTGCTCCATTTATTTTTTCCCATGTGTTGAGCACATCAACATATAAGTATATTTTTTGAATGGAAATTTATCCTTTTTTGGATACAAACAGGTTCCAAAGAAAAGGACCTGACAAATATACAACAAATATCTAATGTCCATTTCACAATAAACAATACACTATAATAAAATAAAGCAAGTGATCACTGTGTCGTGGAACTGATAAGAAGACTTTATTCAAGAGCTTTTATCAGCTCAGTGTTTTTCTTTTTGTAGTTTAAAGTAGACTGGTGAATAAAAATTGAAACGTTGCCATAACCCTGAAACTAATTCGCGAAACTTAAACTTCAAAACAAGTTTAAACCAAAAATTCAAACGTTGCCACAACACTGAAACTAATTCATGAGATATAAACTCCAAAATAAGTTTAAACCAAAAATCGAAACGATTCCACAACACTGAAACTAATTCATGAGATATAAACTCCAAAATAAGTTTAAACCAAAAATCGAAACGATGCCACAAAACTGAAACTAATTCACGAGATATAAACTCCAAAAGAAGTTTAAACCAAAAATCGAAACGATGCCACAACACTGAAACTAATTCATGAGATATAAACTCCAAAAGAAGTTTAAACCAAAAGTTCAAACGTTGCCACAACACTGAAACTAGTTCGCAAAATTTAAACTTCAAAATACGCTATTAACTTCATAAATTGAACGTTTAAGTTAAAATGATACAATTCATAGTTTACTCGCTTTAATTACTTTGTTACAAGTAAGTTATCATTAAAACGAAAGTGGAACCTAGATCGCTTAGAGCAAACTTCTAACTCTGGTAAAAGAAAGAACACTTAGGATCTCCTAATCTAAAGCGAAAATTAAGAATGTGATATGAAGAAACAGAAAAACCTATTGGTTTGTGCTGGATATATATGAAACAAAGAGGAACAAATCACTACACACATGGCACATATTTTCTGTAAGATATTATGAAAATCTCGCACGTTCTGTTAATCAAACACTGTCTAAAATGTGTCAATAAACTCTCAAGTTCCTGACACAATAAAACAGTGATTGGTTCTTATTATATTAGCTGGCCAACGGGCAGTGAAGATCAAGGGCGATTCCATTTGTAACTATTAGCTGATTCGCCTATAAGAATAACTCGCCTCATTAATTAGAAACAACGTTGTTATTCTTACAAAATAATCAAATAAGCAGACTTTGGCCTTCACTTAACTTAGTTCGTTGTTAGAAATTGAAAGTTAACAACTCACTTGAGTTCCTCTTTTGTTCATTCAGGTAATTATTAAAACAACATAATTTTGAAAATTTTACTTTTTTTCACTAAACGTCTGTAAAACACATAGTGTGTGTGTGTCCCTGTACTACACTAATATGACCTAGTGGTTACTGTGCATTATAAGGGTGACGGTCATATAAGACTAGCTCAAGACAGTGGGTGCTGTTGACTAGTTTCCTTCCCTCTCTTCAGTCATTTCAAGCTTATCTACAGATGTCGTTTTTGTAGTCGTACGCACAAAATCTAAAAAACAAATTTTTCATTTCACAACTGACATCTGCTTCTCCTTATAAGTTTTAATACCAAATATTCAAGTTTTTATACATAAGTATCTCGATAAATTTTTAATTTGCCAATAGGCTGCTATTATTTGATACTTACTTCAATCTCACTCTGTGTTACTGAAATGACTGTTTTAAATTGTGAAAGAAACTGTCTAGAATGTCATTTTTTATGGAGAAAATCAAAAATAAATTACCGATTTTAAGCGTAAAAGTAATTTCCATAAATAATGAAACTGAAACCGACATTTTCTATGAACCATGTGCTTATTTAGATCTCCATAGTAACCATCTTTGACAGCGTTAAACGAAACATTCCTTTTAATCTTACTAGAAGAATGATTCAACTAATAAACAAATAAGAAAACCAGGAATTAATATTAAATGAATGAAATACTTTTTCAATACCTAAAGCACTAACAGTGGATCTCAGGGATCGAATCCCGGTACCGCACATGCTACAACTTAATGAACAAAATCTCCTACCAGCTACAGTGACTTTTTTGGATGCAACTAATACGAATAATAATAGGGTGAGACAGACTAGTTGTCTGGGAATTAAAGGTGGATTATTTGTTTGAAAATCTCACTCAACTGTTATAGTTACTTCGAAATTTTAAATTAATAATTATTTGGTACTGCCGAGTGTATATAAAGTAGAAATGTTGAAATAATTTCTGTCTTATATATCTAGCAGTATCTTGTTAGATGTATTTAGATACTTTGTTCACTATATATACAACAGACAGTAAGAATTCCCTTATTCACTGTTTTACCTACCCTACTGACTTTGTTTTTAAAAAATAATTTACGGGGACCATCTAACGGTTAGCTAACACTGTACTCACAAATCTTTATGAAGGTAGCGATGTTACAGGAACTAGCCGCCTCAAACAACTAATAAGGCATATATGTTTCATTCTACCCAAAAAAGTCGGTTTTGTTTTTAATCTTAAAATACGGTAACACAATGAGCCTAAAAAGAAATTAAGTTGAAATATGTATTTAGTGCTTTAATCGGTACTTTAGGTTGAGGGTGTAAGTATTTATTATTGGAACATGTGTTTAGTATCTGTCCCTCCACTCTAGGTTGTTGGTGTGGGTATTTATTATTATAACACGTGTTTAGTGTCTGTTCCTACCAAAACTCTAAGTTGTTGGTGTGGGTATTTATTTTTTAATCCATGTGTTTAGTATCTGTCTCTCCACTCTACGTTGTTGTGTGGGTATTTATTATTATAACACGTGTTTAGTGTCTGTCCCTCCACTCTAGGTTGTTGTGTGGATATTTATTATTATAACACGTGTTTAGTGTCTGTTCCTACCAAAACTCTAAGTTGTTGGTGTGGGTATTTATTATTAAAACATGTGTTTAGTATCTGTCTCTCCACTCTAGGTTGTTGGTGTGGGTATTTATTATTATAACACGTGTTTAGTGTCTGTTCCTACCAAAACTCTAGGTTGTTGGTGTGGGTATTTATTATTGGAACATGTGTTTAGTATCTGTCTCTCCACTCTAGGTTGTTGGTGTGGGTATTTATTATTGGAACATGTGTTTAATGTCTGTTCCTATCACAACTCTAGGTTGTTGGTGTGGGTATTTATTATTGGAACATGTGTTTAGTATCTGTCCCTCCACTCTAGGTTGTTGTGTAAGTATTTATTATTGGAACATGTGTTTAATGTCTGTTCCTACCAAAACTCTAATTTGTTGGTGTGGGTATTTATTATTATAACATGTGTTTAGTATCTGTCTCTCCACTCTACGTTGTTGGTGTGGGTATTTATTATTGGAACATGTGTTTAGTATCTGTCTCTCCACTCTAGGTTGTTGGTGTGGGTATTTATTATTATAACACGTGTTTAGTATCTGTCCCTCCACTCTAGGTTGTTGGTGTAGGTATTTATTATTGGAACATGTGTTTAGTATCTGTCTCTCCACTCTAGGTTGTTGGTGTGGGTATTTATTATTGGAACATGTGTTTAGTATCTGTCTCTCCACTCTAGGTTGTTGGTGTGGGTATTTATTATTATAACACGTGTTTGGTGTCTGTTCCTACCAAAACTCTAAGTTGTTGGTGTGGTTATTTATCATTGGAACATGTGTTTAGTATCTGTCTCTCCACTCTACGTTGTTGTGTGGGTATTTGTTATTATAACATGTGTTTAGTGTCTGTCCCTATCACAACTCTAGGTTGTTGGTGTGGGTATTTATTATTATAACATGTGTTTAGTATCTGTCTCTCCACTCTAGGTTGTTGTGTGGATATTTATTATTATAACATGTGTTTAGTATCTGTCTCTCCACTCTAGGTTGTTGTGTGGATATTTATTATTATAACATGTGTTTAGTATCTGTCTCTCCACTCTAGGTTGTTGTGTGGATATTTATTATTATAACATGTGTTTAGTGTCTGTCCGTATCACAACTCTAGGTTGTTGGTGCGGATATTTATTATTATAACATGTGTTTAGTATCTGTCTCTCCACTCTAGGTTGTTGTGTGGATATTTATTATTATAACACGTGTTTAGTGTCTGTTCCTACCAAAACTCTACGTTGTTGTGTGGGTATTTATTATTATAACATGTGTTTAGTGTCTGTCTCTATCACAACTCTAGGTTGTTGGTGCGGATATTTATTATTATAGCATGTTTTTAGTATCTGTCCCTCCACTCTAGGTTGTTGATGTGGGTATTTATTATTATAACACGTGTTTAGTGTCTGTTCCTACCACAACTCTAGGTTGTTGTGTGGGTATTTATTATTATAACACGTGTTTAGTGTCTGTTCCTACCAAAACTCTAGGTTGTTGTGTGGGTATTTATTATTATAACATGTTTTAGTGTTTGTCCCTACCACAACTCTAGGTTGTTGTGTGGGTATTTATTATTATAACATGTGTTTAGTGTCTGTCCCTACCACAACTCTAGGTTGATGTGTGGGTAGTTGGAGTTTTTCACTATCTTTACGAGATTGAAGAGTAGTGGTAGAGTGTAACCAAGGATGTATGATGTATTGTCATGTGAAGAATGGAAGCTGGAACATGCAGTCTGTTCTCTGGAATCGATCTAGTAAAGAAGGAAAGAGCATGTTAGGTCTCAGCTCTGGATATTGTTATCACCCTCTAAGGCATGTTAGGTCTCAGCTCTGGATATTGTTATCACCCTCTAAGCCATGTTGGGTCTCAGCTCTGGATATTGTTATCACCCTCTAAGGCATGTTGGGTCTCAGCTCTGGATATTGTTATCACTCTCTAAGGCATGTTAGGTCTCAGCTCTGGATATTGTTATCACCCTCTAAGGCATGTTAGGTCTCAGCTCTGGATATTGTTATCACCCTCTAAGGCATGTTAGGTCTCAGCTCTGGATATTGTTATCACCCTCTAAGGCATGTTAGGTCTCAGCTCTGGATATTGTTATCACCCTCTAAGGCATGTTGGGTCGAAGGTCTGGCAAAATATCATAGTCCAAAAACTGTCTCTCTCTCTCGAACTTATGAAAAGATGGAAAGGTATGATAACATTGGCTAACAATCTGAACAATCTTATAAATCTTATAACAATCTTATAAATGTCACAAGTGTCAGTGTCTCAAAAAAAGTAAGACTTTTACAAAAGTTATCAAAACATTAATTATACCACACACATAGTAATCAAATCACTAAATACATCTTACATAATTTTACAAGTGTAATAAAACAACACCTGTGATAAACGTTTTGTTTTTATTGGTAATTTGTTTACTAGAACAATAGTGTGGTTTGTGATAAACGTTTTGTTTTGGTTGGTAATTTATCTACTAGAACAATAGTCTGGTTTCTGATAAACGTTTTGTTTTGGTTGGTAATTTGTTCACTAGAAAAATAGTGTGGTTTGTGATAAACGTTTTGTCTTGGTTGGTAATTTGTCTACTAAAACAATAGTGTGGATTGAGATAAACGTTTTGTTTTGGTTGGTAATTTGTCTACTAGAACAATAGTCTGGTTTGTGATAAACGTTTTGTCTTGGTTGGTAATTTGTTTACTAGAACAATAGTGTGGTTTGTGATAAACGTTTTGTCTTGGTTGGTAATTTGTTTACTAGAACAATAGTGTGGTTTGTGATAAACGTTTTGTTTTGGTTGGTAATTTGTTTACTAGAAATGGAGACTTAATTTGAGACAAACGTATTATATTGCTTAATAATGTATCTTCATTTTCCTATATATGTTTTTTTTCTGTGATTACTGTAGAGTATCTAGTCTAAATGAAAGTTACCTAATCTCTAAGCCTTATCGATAGCTTTAGTCACGCGTTTGGATAATGTCGTACTTTGTTGATTAAAACGGAGAAAATATAATTTTTTTACTTGACATCCATTTTGTGGTTGAGTAATTGTTTCGTCACAGACGACCTTGTCTGATACTCTGATAGAAAAACAACTTAACGTCTTCATACAGTAGTTATGGAAACGGTTGGAGAGAAAACAACTGTATATGTCCAGTAACTATGGAAACTGTAAAGTAGACTAATATTGCAGATGAAAAACCATTTACGGTCTTTATATTTAATTCATTAGATAACCAACTCATAGGATTACCGAGTGAAATGTATATAAAAGTTGCATTATACTTAAGCCTCATGTTACATCAAACATTACCATACTTATAGCAGAACTGGGAAATCAAATATACAGAATGTAGTGAAAATACGACTGCCTTCTAGATATCAAGTATCTTAATGTATATATAATAGAGTATCCTTTTACATGGTTGAAATAGAACATTTCAAAACAAAACATTTCTTTTTGAGTTTATAACAACTCTTGTAATTCTATGAACAAAGATATCAAAAACGATGTTAATTTATAACATGTATGTTCCAATAAACATGAATTAATGTGTCAGGAATGTTCCAGTCAATATTAGCTAAGATTGAGGTATTTTCCAATCAACATTAATTTATGTATTACGTAAATATATCATTCAATATCAGTAAATATAACACGAATATTTTTATTAACATAACCCTTTATTCTGCTGAAGAAGTGTTCGAGTTTTTGGGTCTCGTTTGAAAACCATTTGTAACTATGTATGATGTTTTTATTTCTAACAAAATGTTTATTTCCAAATAAGTATTATTATTCTTTAATTTTCAAGTGTATAAAACGTATCTTTACTTTTATCTCTTTACCTCTATTAAAAAATTTCTCACCAGATGGCCCAGCAGAAGTGAAGGTCAACATCTACATCAGAAGTATCAGCAAAATTGATGACGTCGTAATGGTAAGTTTTGAATTATTTGTAAGTCAGTTGATGTGCTATGTTTTAGTTGAGCCGTGTGTGTGTATACAAAGTATAAGTATGAATAGTATTGAGCGTCATGTGTACACTCTGTATTGTACATCATCTGTCTCAAGGGGACGTCACGGTGTTGAGCCCTATGGTCATAATCAAATATTCAACCATCATCTGTCTCAAGGGGACGCCACGGTGTTGAGCCCTATGGTCATAATCAAATATTCAACCATCATCTGTCTCAAGGGGATGCCACGGTGTTGAGTACTATGGTCATAATCAAATATTCAACCATCATCTGTCTCAAGGGGACATCACGGTGTTGAGCCCTATGGTCATAATCAAATATTCAACCATCATCTGTCTCAAGGGGACGTCACGGTGTTGAGCCCTATGGTCATAATCAAATATTCAACCAGTTTTAGTTGGAAAGTTTAACTGTCTGTCGAGAAATGTCGTTATTTTTTATTTTCTTAGCCCACTGTTAGTAGTATGATTTTACATTTGTTGGTTTGGTAAAGCCGTTTTTCTAACAAGAGAAGACTGCTTAACTTTATTATGCACTTAAACTGTCATGTTGATAAAAGTGGTCCCAGCCTAAGGGCACGGGTTTCACCTTTGGTGAAGCTCTGAACTGTTATTGTTACACGTCTAAGTATTCAGGTGTGATCTGTCTGTTAATTAATATCCAACAGTGAGGTAAAGTAGATTCTATTGTTCTAAGTTCTGGTGTTACACGTCTAAGTATTCAGGTGTGATTTGTCTGTTAATTAATGTGCAACAGTGAGGTAAAGTAGATTTTAAAGTCTGAACATATATTTGCAAGAATACAGTGTCCAGATGACATTTGACATATATTTGCAGGAATACAGTGTCCAGATGACATTTCGCGAAAGTTGGAGGGACGAAAGGTTGATGTTCGACGACATGGAAGGTCAAATGACCTATTTGACATTGACGGACCCCGATAAAATCTGGAAACCGGACCTGTTTTTCGCCAACGAGAAAGAAGGCCACTTTCATAAAATCATTATGCCTAACGTCTTACTCCGGATTTATCCTAATGGAAAAGTCCTCTACAGTATAAGGTGAGTCCTTTGTGTGTCAATCAAAACTTACGAATACTTGAGTTTATAAGTCTAAATGATTCATATTTTGTATATTTTAACTGCGTATTATATAATTGTTTCTGTGAAAATAGTTGTATTTTTATAGAATGATCAAAAACTTCAGTCGCTTTTATTTAGCCAACCGGGCTTACAACGCTATTATTCGGGATTCGATACCTGCGGTGGAAAGAGCACAGATAGTCTCCTTCTATAGGTTTGTGCTTAACAACAACCAAACCACTTCCGTTTCGTTAAAATCTGTTTTAATTTGGCAATACAATATAACACAAATTTATCTTACAGAATGTATCAAAGTAAACATCAAATATGTTTCCTCTCTGATCTAAATTTTGGTTGATTTCTTTGTTTGTCATAGTGACGTAAGCTATACAGGTGCTTAGGTCTCGGAAATACAATTTAAGTGTTTGAAAGTTTGTTTATTTTTAGCTTAGCATAAAGCTACAAAATGGGCTATTTGTGCTGTGCCCAATACGCGTATCGAAACCCAATTTTTAGTGTTATAAGACCGCAGACATAACGCTGAGCCATGGAATGCGTTTGAAAATAAAAGCAAATTTCTCGACTAGAAAACAATGAGTTAAGAATTTTTATTGTAGGATTATTCAGCAACTAATATTGTATTTTGAAAATATCACACCCAAAGATAATCAAATTTTCTGATCTCCATACCGATTCTTCGTGATCAACTTGTCAATAATGACATCAAAGTGACATCAGTCTTGTCGAACAATAATCGGATTGTTTAGACAAAGGCTTCTTTCCCTAAACGGGCTTCTTTAGGATTGTTCAGTATTCAGCGACAAGCAAGAAACAAAGAAACATAAGAGAGATTACTTGTTTGTCGATCGAGAATTTCAAATCTTTGATAAACAAGTTAAGAAAACAAGCCAAGTCAGATTAGAAAAATAACCCACTGAAGGCTGACAGGCACAAACCTACATGCAAATTTCAGCGTATTTAAAACATGTATCTTCAAACATTTAGTAAAATTTGTACAACTACTGCAACACAACGTATTCAGCAGTTATAACACAATGTATACAGCGGTTATGCACAGCTAATAATACGCAGCGTATATAGCAGTTATGACACAACTAATACACCACATAATACACAACTCAACTGTTACGTGCATTCTCGATTTTAAGATATTAGCCCTGACCTATTCGCCGTGTATGTTAGCAAGATGTCCCTAAAAGATCCAAACAAACGATATTCCTTTCGTCATGTATGTTAGCAACATGTCTCTAAAAGATCCAAATCAAGGATATTCCTTTCATCGTGTATGTTAGCAACATGTCCCTAAAAGATCCAAATAAACGATATTCCTTTCGTCGTGTATGTTAGCAACATGTCCCTAAAAGATCCAAAT
>NW_013669636.1:24188-38490 GCF_000517525.1 Limulus polyphemus
TTTCATCGTGTATGTTAGCAACATGTCCCCTAAAAGATCCAAATAAACCTTATTCCTTTCATCGTGTATGTTAGCAACATGTCCCTAAAAGATCCAAATAAACGATATTCCTTTCATCGTGTATGTTAGCAGCATGTCTCTAAAAGATCCAAATAAACGATATTCCTTTCATCGTGTATGTTAGCAACATGTCTCTAAAAGATCCAAATCAAGAATATTCCTTTCATCGTGTATGTTAGCAACATGTCCCTAAAAGATCCAAATAAACGATATTCCTTTCATCGTGTATGTTAGCAGCATGTCTCTAAAAGATCCAAATCAAGAATATTCCTTTCATCGTGTATGTTAGTAACATGTCTCTAAAAGATCAAAATCAAGGATATTCCTTTCATCATGTATGTTAGCAACATGTCCCTAAAAGATCCAAATCAAGGATATTCCTTTCATCATGTATGTTAGCAACATGTCTCTATTCCTCACAATTTACCGATGATTTTGCAGTCTGGAAAAGTGCGCACACACGAACAAAAACAAAAGATCCACCTAAACTATATATGAATGGAACACTTCTCCAGACAACAACTTCAGCCAAATTTCACAATAACAAAAGATCCACCTAAACTATATATGAATGGAACATTTCTCCAGGCAACAACTTCAGCCAAATTTCTAGGATTAACCTATGATTCTAAGTTAACGTGGGTTAACCACATAAATAATATTCTCAAAAAAGTTTGGCAACACATAAGTTATGGTAGGAGTCTAACGGGTAAAAACTACGAAACCACAGCAGACAACATAATCAAAATTTACAAACATACATGAGACCAATAATTGAATGTGAATGTCCAGCATGGATAGATATAGCATCAAAACATATTAACAAATTACAAACAATATAAAACTCATTTACTAACTACAGAACACAAAGTACCCAGAACCACTTCATCAGAATTTATGCATAAATATGCAAACACTCTCCCATACACTCCTACATAATTCGTTAAATTATTTTACGCAAAACTGGCATAAAACTGACCTACTATGTGAATTAGATCGTTACGACATACATGATGAAGATAGGTCTATATATCTCTCATCTATTAATATGTAGATTAGAAATATACACTTAATAAGGCAATTAATTGATAGAGACACGTAAATAGATACAAATATAAACTGGCAAGTACACAATACATACAAGCATGTATAGTTAGAGACACGTAAATAGATACAAATACAGACTGGCAAGTACACAATACATACAAGCATGTATAGTTAGAGACACGTAACTCGATACAAATATAAACTGGCAAGTACACAATACATACAAGCATGTATAGTTAGAGACACGTAAATAAATACAAATATAGACTGGCAAGTACACAATACATACAAGCATGTATAGTTAGAGACAAGAGTAGTAGGCAGACAGATAAATAAATAAGTAAATAGAAAGAAAGACAGAAGACAGAAATAGAGAGATAGAAATCCAAAAAATATATAATGAGAGATATTTTTCTACCATTTTCTGAATCTTTTCTTATCTTGATATTTATCTGTGGAACCTATATCACACCCGAGTAACTATCTATTTACTATCAATCTATATGTGTAGCTGCCGACTTCATTATTGTAATACCTTGGTAAAAAAAAAGAAAATTCTTTACTCTCTCACTCAGTAGCTTGTTGGTGTGTTTTACAGACAATGTTTCTTTGTTACTTTTGGTGTGTTTTACAGATGTTTCTTTGTCAATTACTTGTTGGTGTGTTTTACAGACAATGTCTCTTTGTCTGTTACTTTTGGTGTGTTTTACAGATGTTTATTTGTCAATTACTTGTTGATGTGTTTTACAGACAATGTTTCTTTGTCAATTACTTGTTGATGTGTTTTACAGACAATGTTTTTTGTCAGTTACTTGTTAATATGTTTTACGGATAATGTTTCTTTGTTAACTACTTGTTAGTGTGTTTTACAAATGTTTCTTTGTCAGATACTTGTTGGTGTGTTTTACAGATAATGTTTCTTTGTCAGCTATTTGTTAGTATGTTTTACAGATGTTTCTTTGTCAATTAATTGTTAGTGTATTTTACAAATGTTTCTTTGTCAGCTATTTGTTAGTGTGTTTTACAAATGTTTCTTTGTCAGTTACTTGTTAGTATGTTTTACAAATGTTTCTGTTAGCTATTTGTTAATGTGTTTTACAGATAATGTTTTTTTGTCAATTACTTGTTGGTGTGTTTTACAGATAATGTTTCTTTGTCAGTTTTTTAATAGCATGATTTAAAAACAGAAACTTTTTTTGTCAGGATATCTTTGGTATTGGCCTGTCCTATGGACCTCAAATACTATCCCTTGGATAAGCAGACCTGTTCTATAGTTATGGCCAGCTGTAAGTTTTCATTTTTCAAATATTACAGTGTTATTACTAGTATATTTTCTGTTGTTAATAGAATTAATTACATAGAGCTAAAATTTTATATATATTGATATAGAAAAGGTGTATGTATGTTTTAATATATCTTTAGTACACGCTTTCTTCTCTAATAACTTATGTTTCGATTCATTTGTTTCTAGAAACTAATAGGTAAGATAACTAAAGCGATTGAAGTTTTAATTATTAATCAAACTATATCTCCTGTTATTTCTGTTTCCTATAGTAGTGTTATCTTTGTTTTTATCACAACAGTAACCAAATAAAACTTTCTAAATAATTCAAACCTATGTATTTTAGTTTTCTCTACAAAAAGTAGTTTCACGTGAAATATTTTAATATCGTTCACTCGGTAAAGTAGATGCGCATAACGTACTCTAAACGTTTCCACATTGTTAGTTAACGTTGTTTTATATTAAATACATTAAAATTTTCACTAATTAAAGCTGTTTTACCACAAGTATTTGAAAGTTTTCCTCAGGTAAGGTAGTCTCACCTCAATATTTTATTAGATAAGACATTTCTACGTTACGTATTCTAATATTTTCACTAGATAAAACACTTCTACGTTAATTGTTCTAATGTATTCACTAGATAAAACACTTCTACGTTAAGTGTTCTAATATTTTCACTAGATAAAACACTCCTACGTTAAGTGTTCTAATATTTTCACTAGAAACATTCCTACGTTAAGTGTTCTAATATTTTCACTAGATAAAACACTCCTACGTTAAGTGTTCTAATATTTTCACTAGATAAAACACTCCTACGTTAAGTGTTCTAATATTTTCACTAGATAAAACACTCCTACGTTAAGTATTCTAATATTTTCACTAGATAAAACACTTCTACGTTAATTGTTCTAATGTATTCACTAGATAAAACACTTCTACGTTAAGTGTCCTAATATTTTCACTAGATAAAACACTCCTACTTTAAGTATTCTAATGTATTTACTAGACAAAACACTTCTACGTTAATTGTTCTAATATTTTCGCTATATATGTAACACTTCTACGTTAAGTGTTCTAATATTTTCCCCAGATAAAACACTTCTACATTAAATGTTCTAATATCTTCACTGGATAAAACACTTCTACGGTAAATGTTCTAATATTTTCGCTAGATAAAACACTTCTACGTTAAATGTTCTAATATTTTCACTGGATAAAACACTCCTACGTTAAGTGTTCTAATATTTTCACTAGATAAAACACTTCTACGTTAATTGTTCTAATATTTTCGCTAGATAAAATACTTCTACGTTAAATGTTCTAATATTTTCACTGGATAAAACACTTCTACGTTAAATGTTCTAATATTTTCACTGGATAAAACACTTCTACGTTAAATGTTCTAATATTTTCACTAGATAAAATACTTCTACGTTAAGTGTTCTAATATTTGTCCTCGGATATTTCAAATTTTCATTTGTTCACTTCAACCTGTAAGCTAAGATTCTTATTATTACAGAATATTTCTATCAGTGTATTTTACAGGTAGATTATAAGGTATATTTACTTAAAACCGCCCTCCAGTGGGTCAGCGGCAAGTCTGCTGGTCTATAACGCTAAAAGAACCTTCGATATTCGTGGTGGACACAGCACAGATAGCCTTTGGTGTAGCTCTGAGCTTAACAATAAGCAAACAATATTTACAGCCAAAACTTGCAATATTTCAAATCAAATATTTTAACTTGAAAAATGGCTTTTTCTGTTGCTATTCTTTGTACATTTAACCGAAATTGAGGGCGTATTCATTAACTAGAGCCTTTTGGTTTCTTAGCGACAAACTTGAGAGTTTCTAACGCTAAGATTTTCGGTTCGATCCCTGCGCCGGACACACCGTAAATAATTTATTATTCGGCTGGATTCTGTTATGTAGATAATTGAATCAGAAAATTATTTCTGCTGTATTTCTTCTTTACATGCACATCCTCTTTTCATTCGTTTATTTTCAATAAACGTAATTAAATCAATAAATCGTAAGATTATTCGTGATGTATTTACTCTACATGCTACATCTTTTTATATTATTTCCTCTAGTTGTAGTCTTCGACTTTCATATTGTTCTTGGTTTATTTCTTTTATACAGTGCGGCAATCTTCCCTTTTCCATTGGATTATTTCCTCTAATTGTATCCATAAGTTTTCAAGTCATTCTTGGTGTATTTCCTCTACATCAACCCTCCTCTTTTGCTTTTGAATTATTTCCATTAGATGGATATACCACAGAAGATCTTACGTTTGAATGGAAAGAAGGAGATCCTGTCCAGGTCTCGAAAAACATTCACCTTCCTCGCTTTACTCTGGAAAAATACCTAACTGATTACTGTACCAGTAAAACTAACACAGGTACGTGCCGTGAAAACAATTCTAACACTAACACACAGGTACCTGTAGTAACACACTAGTAAAACTAACACAGGTACGTGCCGTGAAAACAATTCTAACACTAACACACAGGTACCTGTTATAACACACTAGTAAAACTAACACAGGTTCGTGCCGTGAAAACAATTCTACCACTAACACATAGGTACCTGTTATAACACACTAGTAAAACTAACACAGGTACGTGCCGTGAAACAATTCTACCACTAACACACAGGTACCTGTTATAACACACTAGTAAAACTAACACAGGTACGTGCCGTGAAAACAATTCTACCACTAACACACAGGTACCTGTTGTAACACACAAGTAAAACTAACACAGGTACGTGCCGTGAAAACAATTCTACCACTAACACTAACACACAGGTACCTGTTATAACACACTAGTAAAACTAACACAGCTACGTGCTTTAAACCTATTGTGTAAATATAAGTAAACTTTGACACGTTGTAATACTACTGAACCAGTTAAACTAACACAACTACGTGCTATAAAACTGCTCTACCAGTAAAACTAATCCCGATACGTGGTGTAAAATTTGAAATACCACCCAACAGACTGACCTATGTTTATTGTTATTCCTGTATCTTCGTTATGTCGATTGTGAGTTGTGTTATGTAATTATTATTAAAGTATTTACATGGACCAGAACTCAAAATTAACCAGCTAATTAAATATATCCTTCTTACCTGTAATGATTAGAATAATTTGATTCGTCACTTGGGAACAGTAATCCCTAATTTTAGTTTGGGTTGAGCTTAGTTTAGTTGTTAAAAGTTTCATGCTGACTGTATGTTTTTCCATTAACAGATTAAAGACTTTAATGTTCATAGAAAATAATGCAGACTAATTATTTGTCCTCCGTTGTTATTCCTACACGTTCATTCACTTTATTAAAATTAAATTAAATAAAAAAACAACTATGAGGTCAATATTTTTATCTGGCTTACAAACTTTATGATATATTAATTGTTTTTGTTTGTTTTGTGTTTGGTATTTCTTGACAGGTGAATATAGTTGCTTGAAGGTGGATTTAGTTTTCAAAAGACAATTCAGCTATTACCTGATCCAGATATACATTCCTTGCTGTATGCTGGTCATTGTATCGTGGGTTTCCTTTTGGTTAGACCAAAATGCAATCCCAGCTCGTGTTTCCCTCGGAGTCACCACTCTGCTCACTATGGCGACACAAACTTCTGGTATCAATGCATCACTTCCTCCTGTCTCCTACACCAAAGCTATTGATGTGTGGACCGGTGTATGTCTCACCTTTGTATTTGGTGCCCTTCTGGAGTTCGCCCTTGTGAACTACGCTTCCAGGAGTCAGCTTCGCCAGGCCCCCAAAGCTCAGCGAAAGTGGGATGTTGAACATTCTATTGGACTGGAGCCTGATCATCTCGAGGATGGAGCCACTACTTTTGCCATGGTGTGGTCTAAGCATCTAAACTTAACATTTTCAATGTTTTTATTATGGCTAACATTCAGTCATGTGTTGGTTTTAAGAGTTTCATGTTTTCCACATTCTCTATGTTCTGTTTCAAGTCTACGTTGTCGTTCGATCCATTTTTCTTTATAATTAGCTTGCTTCAAGTTTATTATTTTTATTATAATACCAGTTTTATATTTTCTTTAATCATTAAATTCTATAAAATTTAAGTTTCATCGTATTTTAATAATTATTTGTATATTTTTCACATTTTAAATTAATTATTAGATATTTCTATTTTAAGTTTTTTATTTGTTCAATTATTTAGTTACTGTGTCTTAGAATTCCTTAATTTTCAAGTTAACTTTTTCAGACTTTAAAATTAAATAGGCCCGGCATGGCCAGGTGGTTAAGGTGCTCGACTGGCAATCTGAGGGTCGCGGGTTCTAATCCCCATCACACCAAACATGCTCGCCCTTTCAGCCGTGGGGCGTTATAATATGACGATCAATCCCACTGTTCGTTGGTAAAAGAGTAGCCCAAGAGTTCCCTCTAGTCTTACACTGCTAAATTAGGGATGGCTAGCGCAGACGTAGCTTTGCGCGCGAAATTCAAAACAAACAAAATTAAATATTTATTTTCAAGTTTTTTTTTTTAATTATATATTTATTATATCTTAGAATTCTCGTAATTATCATATTATATCTTTCAGTTTTTAAATTCATGTTCAGTTCTTCTCCTTAAGTTTTTACTTCTTTAGTTATTATGTATTATTTCTTTCAACTTTCTTTATTTGTTTGGTGTTCGGTTTTCTTTAATAGTTTTAAAGTTATATTTCTATATTAATATGTTTTGAAATATGTCTTTTGTTGTTCTATTTTAGATTTGAAGATTTCTGTTTCACTTTATATAGTTATTTGGATCTTTTATCAGTTTTTAAATTAGCTTTCAAGTATCTTCTATTTGACTTAATATGTGTCTTGAATTTTTCAGAAGCCATTAGTACATCATCGTGGCGGTGTTCACAATGAAAAACTACGTCACTGTGAGGTTCACATGCAGACGTCTAAAAGCATCAACCCATTAAAGGATTGGCTCAACAAATTTCCAACTCGCTCAAAGCGAATTGACGTCATGTCCCGGATCTTATTTCCTTTGATGTTCGCACTTTTCAATCTAGTGTACTGGTCTACTTATCTTCTGCGCCATGAAGAAATGTAAGAAACTTGATTGACGTCATGTCCCGGATCTTATTTCCGTTGATGTTAGTACTCTTCAATCTAGTGTACTGATCCACCTATCTTGTAACGGAAATAAGATCCGGGACATGACGTCAATCAAGTTTCTTACATTTCTTCGATGTTCGTACTCTTCAATCTAGAGTATTGGTCCACCTACCTTGCGAATAAATGTAAGAAACTTGACGTCATATCCCGGATCTTATTTCCGTTGATGTTCGTACTCTTCAATCTAGTGTACTGATCCACCTACCTTGTGAATAAATGTAAGAAACTTGACGTCATATCCCGGATCTTATTTCCGTTGATGTTCGTACTCTTCAATCTAGTGTACTGATCCACCTATCTTATGAAGAAATATAAGAAACTTGATTTCAAGCATGAGAATGGTGAAAATATGGCTCTTTGTTCGACGGTTTAGTAGCAAGTGTAATAAGGAGTTGTAAGTGTTTTAATATCGTACATTTTTGTCGTGCATAACTTCATTTCGTCGATTTTCTTTTCTTTGAGTCGACGCAAAACTACACAGGATACGAACCATTCATAAAATGTCGTATGTTGTAACCTATATTGAACCTTTACATCAACCAAGAACGTCTCGTGTTTAGTGTTTTAAATCTATGGTGTACATGTTGTGCCAATTGTACTGTGGTAACAGAAAAACGTGGTCTTTTCGTTTCTCTGATCTTGCTCAGTAGTCTAACTGTAACTTACGTGTTGTCCAGTTGAAGTCAATATAGATTGGTAATCTTGACAACCTTCGTTCAAGCTATGTACAGGAATTCTTTTCTTTGGAAACTGGAAGACGTCATAAGATGATATGAAAATATCTTCCTTCTCAGTGCGAATTCGAAATGAATTGGGAGATCATTGATTTTGCTTTTTCACAATTATTATTTTTTTCGTTACTACTACCTTTGATGTTTAGAGTTATTCTACAGCTTCAAATATTTTAAAGTTAAAACTTTGAATTACTCTAGCTTTCGGTTTTAAAGGTGAAGTGTTTTGATTTGTGTACACACGTAAGCCAAGTACATATATATATATACGTACTCAATGTGTCTGGAACTGTTTCAAACATAAACTTTTAAACTAGAGGAAACTACTCCTGCTCACCCTTAAACTCCAACACACCTGGTCTCACCTTTTAAAGTAGAGGGAACTATTTCTGCTCACTTTAAACTCCAAACAACAACACACCTAGTCTCACCTTTTAAAGTGGAGGGAACTATTCCTGCTCACCTTAAACTCCAAACACCAACACACCTAGTCTCATCTTTTACAGTGGAGGGAACTATTCCTGCTTACCTTAAATTCCAAACAACAACACACCTAGTCTCACCTTTTAAAATAGAGGAATCTATTACTGCTCACCTTAAACTCCAAACAACAACAGCCTAGTCTCATCTTTTAAAGTAGAGGAATCTATTACTTCTCACCTTAAACTCCAAACACCAACACACCTAGTGTCATCTTTTAAAGTGGAGGGAATTATTTCTGCTCGCCCATAAACTCCAAACAATAACACACCTAGTCTCATCTTTTAAAGTAGAGGAATCTATTACTTCTCACCTTAAACTCCAAACACCAACACACCTAGTCTCATCTTTTAAAGTAGAGGAATCTATTACTTCTCACCTTAAACTCCAAACAACAACAGCCTAGTCTCATCTTTTAAAGTAGAGGAATCTATTACTTCTCACCTTAAACTCCAAACAACAACAGCCTAGTCTCATCTTTTAAAGTAGAGGAATCTATTACTTCTCACCTTAAACTCGAAACAACAGCACACCTAGTTTCACCTTTTAAAGAAGAGGGAACTATTTCTGCTCGCCCATAAACTCCAAACAAAAACATACCTGATTTCACGTGATTCGTCATCCACAGTCAAATCACAGCTAAAATAATGTCTGCCTCATAAATTCTACACCAGTTGCCTTTTATGGTTTATACACGTCGCCATATTTTAACTACAAACTTACTCTCTGATCTATTGTTCGAACCTCACTTTATGTTTCTATTTATGTCATTGGTTCTCAAAGTTTTTTAGACTCGTGTACCACTTTTTATTTAAGCTTTTTTTGAAGTAAAAACTCGTGGTCTAATTTTAAAAGAACCTACAGGGAAAAAAATCAGTATTTTAACACATACCCATTAATGAGAGAAATATGATGTTTCTCTGGCACAATTGAAGAATAAGGGGTGCAATTTTTGTCAATATGAATTGAATAAAGCACTGACGAATCTACACACGTGGAGAGCGAGTCTATATATAAGAAGAGTAGTGTGTACATGTGCGCGAGATTTGGGCATATTACAAATTTTATAATTCCCCCATTAATTTTTCACGCACTATCAACATTAACCCCAAGTACCACCAATGGTACGCGTGCCACTGCTTGAGAGTCACTGGTCTGTGTTATTTGTTCTTTGAAGATACAATATGTTTCATCCACGTATTATAATCCATTGTAACGACCTTAAGGACAAGTAATCAGATTTTCGTGATAAAAAGTAAACTTATGTAAGTGAAAGAAGGCGTTTCCAACGCCAACCTTCTAAAGCCAATGATTAACACCAACACACCATAAATGCTCAGTCATGACAGAGTAAAAGACGCCGACATCTTGATACTTTGTTTCTGTACAAGTGGATGAAACCCATTGCACCTTCTAATACAAATGTCTGCAACTTTTGTTATATGAGAAAATATTCAGGACAGTGAAAACTTAGGCTGTTTTCTTGTTTCTTTTACGTATAAACTCCAGAAATAAAGAATTTACTTTCAGACTGGATGTGTGTAGAAAACACAAAACCCGTTCATTTCCCACATAAGTTTAACTTATTCAAATTGTTCTGAGTTATTTGAGCTCCACTAAATGTCATTAATGAGGTATCGTTGAGAGATAAAGTATTTAACTTATAACTATGTATATAAATAAATATATTTATTTTTTTAGATATTGAAAGTACTTTGTTTTTGTAGTTGTGTGGAACATATTGATTATGCCTTTGTATACGTCCTGTTACAATTAACTGTTGCCCTGAACAATCCGCCATCTTGGCGTCGATTTTCAGAAGGTATCTTTAACAAAATACAACATTCTGTTCTTGTAATGTAACAATGGATCTTTGGTAAAGTTGAATTAAACAACAGTATTATAGTTTTGTAGTGAACTTCACTCTTAATTTCAACATCTAAAAGAAATAAACAGACTTTCGAAATACATTCCATAATGAAGACATAATATGTGCTGAGAGACATATAAACACTAACTGTAGGAAAATAATAACTGTTCGTAGAAAGGTGTCTAAAAACACTAACTGTAGGGAAATGATAACTGTTCGTAGAAAGGTGTCTAAAAACACTAACTGTAGGAAAATGATAACTGTTCGTAGAAAGGTGTCTAAAAACACTAACTGTAGGAAAATGATAACTGTTCGTAGAAAGGTGTCTAAAAACACTAACTGTAGGAAAATGATAACTGTTCGTAGAAAGGTGTCTAAAAACCCTAACTGTAAGGAAATGATAACTGTTCGTAGAAAGGTGTCTAAAAACACTAACTGTAGGGAAATGATAACTGTTCGTAGAAAGGTGTATAAAAACACTAACTGTACACTAGAAAGGTGTCTAAAAACACTAACTGTAGGAAAATGGCAGCTGTACTTAGAAAGGTTTCTAAAAACACTAACTGTACACTAGAAAGGTGTCTAAAAACACTAACTGTAGGAAAATGGCAGCTGTACTTAGAAAGGTTTCTAAAAACACTAACTGTAGGAAAATGGCAGCTGTACTTAGAAAGGTTTCTAAAAACACTAACTGTAGGAAAATGGCAGCTGTACTTAGAAAGGTTTCTAAGAACACTAACTGTAGGCTGTACACTTCATAAAAACATTCTAAGATAAGAACATATTAAGTAGGGGATAAGGGACAGCCCTGTCTCATTCCTGACCTCACATAAAATGTTTCTACTTTAGATATAAAGTTTGTGCAAATTATTTTCATCCACATTCTTTGAGAAATCCATATTTGTTTAGGACATAAATACAAATTCATGAACTATGTCAAATGTTACTTCCTGATCACATGTAGGAGAACTGCCGTTACTTGAGAGACACATAATGTCTCTTACCATATTAATATTAAAGTAAATATCTCGTCCATGTATACCACCAGGTTGTGATGACGTGACTAATCTATCTAGTACTCTTGTTATCCTATTATTGAGTCAAAATCTTGTAATCAACATTGGATGATGTGAAAGGTCTATAATCTTTTAATATATTCAAATAGTCCTATTAATCTGCAAGTGATAGTCATGGTGTAAAGTACAAACCATAACAAGACTTTCATTGCTAATAGAGGTAGCCATGGTGTGTACTACAAGACAGAACAAGATTTTCATGCTAATAGAGGTAGTCATGGTGTAAACTACGAGACAAAACAAGACGTTCCGTGCTAATAGAGGTAGTCATGGTGTGAATTACAAACCATGGTTCGTAGTTCACGCCATGACTACCTCTATTAGCACGGAACGTCTTGTTTTGTCTCGTATTTTGCACCATGACTACCTCTATTAGCATGAAAATCTTGTTCTGTCCTGTAGTTCACACCATGACTACCTCTATTAGCACTGAAAGTCTTGTTAGAACAAGCCGTTCGGTGCTAATTGAGATAGTCAATGTGTGAAATACAAACCAGAACATAATATAATTTCTTGTACACTAACAAGTTCAAGTTTGAATCCATAACAAGTCTCTACTTCAGCAAAAAAAAATTATTTTCTGTGCTATCAAACAATTCTTGAACAAAGCGTGCCTTCTGGCGGTGGGTACTACTGGTTGTCTGCATTTCCTCTGGTCAGTGGTTTAAAATAGGGACAGTTATACCGGATCATTGTGGTCTTGGACATGGCCGTTTAGCCTACTTTTTTTTTCCGATAAATTCCCTATAGTATTATTTGAATTAAGACTTACGTCAGTCACCACAGGATCTATATAAGTTAGTACTCCTTCTTTCACTAAATCCTCTGTTATTTCAGTTGCTCGAATACTTTTTAAATTATAGGTAACAATACAAAGTACAAAGAACAAAATAGATGAGAAATGAAAATACAGTGTTACATTGGAAAGGAGGAGAAACCTTAAATATAGATAAAAATTTCATTCAGTTTGTGCCGACAAAATTAAAGAAATTCTTTGTTATCTTTTCCCTACTTTTTATACATATTAGTGAATAAAACTAGGTTTGTTTTGCTTTTTCTTAAGTTACTTTTCAGAATGTAATGATAATTCGAATTCGGAAATTGAAGCAAAATAAACTAACCTTAACAATAATTTTTAATCTTTCAGGTTTGCCTCTTGCACAGTAATCTTCTTTTTATGACTGTGAGACAACAATTATAGTTTAACAGTTGTTCGAAAATTATAAATCTTTAACTAAAAAATGCATGATTAAGCTGAATGTTAAAAGTTCAGACAAATTCCTCCCACTTTCTCCCGAACGAAGGATTTGGATTAATTTACCTGTTATGCTGGATATTAAAACATTTAATTCAAACATAATAATGGTAACGTTTAACCGAGTTCTGTATTTTACATTAGCTCCATATGAAATTAGTAATCTTGTTTTGAATTTTGTAGATTGAAGTTATATGATTTACCACAGGACTTACAGTTAATATTAAACCTTGTATTGTTACATGATAACAGTAGGATTTCCAAATAAACCTTAAAACCTGAAGAGTATTGTTACATGTTTTATTGTAAAACCTTCATTTAAATAATAAACCTTGTAGAGTATTGTTACATGGTTTTCCCTTCAAGTAAACAGTAAACCTTGTAGAGTATTGTTACATGGTTTCCCTTCAAGTAAACAGTAAAGCTTGTAGAGTATTGGTATATGGTTTACTACAAGGACTTCAAGAAACATTAAATATTTTATTTAAATTTACGTAGCGCCTTTCTGAGACGCTATGTATCATAGATTACATGATCAAAAATTAGTACTTTAAAAAATTAACACAGTTTTTATACTTAGAGAGTGTACATCATTAAATCTTTTAAAATATAGTTACATAATGTAATTCAGGACGTCTAAGAAAACCACACATAGTGTAGGATGTTTTAAATGATTTACAATAGGAAATTCAAGAGAATCTTGTCTATGATTAACCTTAGAACATTCAAGGGACCACTAATTTTAAGATCTTCGAGGGAACATTAACTTTTGTAGTTTGTTGGTACATGATTTAGGATCTTCAAACAACAAACATGAATTAGTGAATCTAATACAAAAGTGTAAGACTAAAATTGATAATAACTTGACTCATTACTCTACACATCAAATAAGTTGATATCACCCACTTTAGATGTCATTTATTGTCTTCTATCAGTTTCAAGAAAAGTTTATAAATTTTCTTTTGTATCACGAATTGCCACCTGTAGGATCAGCGATAAGTCTAACGGATATAACATTAAAAATTAGTTTTGATAGCTAGGGTCAAGGGTTGATAACCCGTCGTGCAGCTTTGTGCTTAACAAAACAAAATATCATTAATCAGCAAAGAAACATCAACCACAACTAAGTCAAATAATGTCAGGTTGAGCGAGATTTTAAAGACACGTGACCTACAAATGTAACTGTTAGAGCTGTCGCAGCTAGTTTACGAATTTTATTCTGGATATAGACTCACAGTAGATAAATGTTCTACACTCACATGCTTTCTACTATATAACCTGCCACTTTACAGTTTGTTCTCTATACTTTAGATAACACCACTACAATATAACCTGCAACTTTACAGT
>NW_013669636.1:39458-41681 GCF_000517525.1 Limulus polyphemus
ACTTTGTTCTATGTACTACAGACAACACCACTACGATATAACCTGCAAATTTACACTTTGTTCTATGTACTACAGACAACATCACTACGATATAACCTGCAACTTTACAGTTTGTTCTCTATACTTTAGATAACACCACTACGATATAACCTGCAACTTTACACTTTGTTCTCTATACTTTAGATAACACCATTACGATATAACCTGCAACTTTACACTTTGTTCTATGTACTACAGACAACACCACTACGATATAACCTGCAACTTTACAGTTTGTTCTATGTACTACAGACAACACCACTACGATATAACCTGCAAATTTACACTTTGTTCTATGTACTACAGACAACACCACTACGATATAACCTGCAACTTTACAGTTTGTTCTCTATACTTTAGATAACACCACTACGATATAACCTGCCACTTTACAGTTTTTCTCTATACTTTTGATAATACCATTACGATATAACCTGCAACTTTACACGTTGTTCTACATACTTCAGATAAAAACACTACGATATAACCTGCCATCTTACACTTTGTTCTTTATACTTTAGATAACACCACTACTGTATTATACCCTCTGGTAGTGACACTGTGTTATACCCTCTGGTGGTAGCATTGTATTATGTAGTATTGCTGTTACGATCTTGATTTTGGAATGAAATATTATGTGGGTGATTAGGTTATAATGACTGATGATTTATTGACACCATCTGTCTTTTTTGTTACGATCTTAAGCCTGTACCGACATCAAATGTTTTCGATTTTAATACCTTGACCTTATGTCAATATTCCCTGTATTTTAACGTTCAAAACACCACCCTGTATAGCCATCATTTGTTTTATGTGTTGGGAAGATAACCCTATTTCAATGTTCCCTGTGTTTTAATGTTTTAATCACCACCGTATATAGCAGTCATTTGTTTTATGTGTTAGGATAATGGCCTTATTTCAATGATCCCTGTGTTTAATGTTCTAAACACCACCCTGTATAGCCATCATTTGTTCTATGTGTTGGGATAAGGGTCTTATTTCAATGTTCCATGTGTTTAATGTTCTAAACACCACCCTGTATAGCCATCATTTGTTCTATTAGTTGGGATAATGGCCTTATTTCAATGTTCCGTGTGTTTAATGTTCTAAACACCACCCTGTATAGCCATCATTTGTTCTATGTGTTGGGATAAGGGCCTTATTTCAATGTTACATGTGTTTAATGTTCTAAACACCACCCTGTATAGCCATCATTTGTTTTATATGTTAGGTTAATGTCGACATTCCGTGTATTTTTCAATAAATTCGTTAATTTTATTTTTTGTTCGGTATACTAAACTTTTTTTCCCATCTAATAGTTTGTTTTATTTATTTATTTAGATTCGAATAATACATTAGTGTGCTATACTAACAAGTAGTATCTCAATCGATAGTAGTGACGGCCTTAATACAGAATTTAGACACATTATTATAAGTTGATGTTCTTTTAAGAACATTAGTACTGAATTATTCAAATGGTATGTCTCAAAATATCTTTCAAACAGTTAGGCAAGATTAAATCTTATCTTCACACGAAGGTTCACACATAGAGAACAAAGGAACTTAAAGAAAGAGGTTCGTAATGAGAAATCTTTTCTTCAAATTAACGTAATCTTCAGAGATCTACAAGGCATTCATTGACTGTCAAGTTTTTTTGTATGCTGCTTTCTTTCA
Organism: Limulus polyphemus; assembly: GCF_000517525.1. Lineage (NCBI taxonomy): Eukaryota > Metazoa > Arthropoda > Merostomata > Xiphosura > Limulidae > Limulus > Limulus polyphemus. Next base: position 41,172 of record NW_013669636.1, read on the forward strand.
GCGTCTTTCTCATACCTCGTGCACAAATATCATCCAATTGTCTTCTCCAGGTTGTATCGGGTCATCGATTTCGCTTGTGAAAAGAACAATGAAACAAAAAAAAACAGTTTGTAATCACACAAACGAGTTTGTGAGCAAGGTGCTCGCCCTGAAACATGTATATAATATGCAGTGAGATCTAGGTGTGAATAATTTTACATCACTTTACATAACAGAGTTCAATTTTTACTCCGTAATATCTTAAGAGGATCTAAACAAGATATGCATAATGATAATTTGTCTCAATATACAACACAATCTGCTCAAATCTTACTATATAACACTGAACATCTAAAATTTTACTAAATCATACTGGGTATCTGCAACAATCTAACTAAATCATGTTAAATATCACCTAATATCTTACTAAATCACAATAAATATCTACTAATATCTTACTAAATCACAATAAATATCTACTAATATCTTACTAAATCACACTGGGTATCTGCTACAATCTAACTAAATCAT
>NW_013669636.1:42193-44863 GCF_000517525.1 Limulus polyphemus
AAATATCTACTACTATCTTACTAAATCACAATAAATATCTACTAGTATCTTACTAAATCACAATAAATATCTACTAATATCTTACTAAATCACAATAAATATCTACTAGTATCTTACTAAATCACAATAAATATCCACTAATATCTTACTAAATCACAATAAAACGTCTTCATACTTCAGAACAGTATAACCATCCTTTCGTGTATTCTCAATGCTTGTCTTTCCGTAGCACCTCTACATTACAGAACCGTGCAATTGTAGTGTTTTGTTGGTCTTTCAGGAATATGTCTATATTTTATTATAATTCAAAAAGTAATGGTCACTCCCCAATTTCGCGTATAAAACCATTTTATATATGACTGTTACCTGGTGAAAACCAGAAAGTATTCCTTATTACTCTGCTGTTGCCTGGTGTTATAACATAGGAAAACCCCGATGTATCATCTGCATCTGTATATATATGTATATATATATATATATATACAAGCCACTCTCTGTTCGTAACGTTACTTTTGTCAGTAACACACGACTGTCTGTTGGTAACGTTCAAAGTGGCTCAGTGGATTGTCTCAATCGGAAGACTTGAGTTCAAATCCCCGTCGAGTCTTATAACTTTTTCGTCATGTTTAGAGAAATATACTACAATATTAGGAACAAAACACAAAATAACATGATGGTTAAAATTAGGGATTTAAATTATTTGTTAATGTTCTCTTACAAAAAGTTGGGTTTCTACTATCATCTGAAAGTTTGAAGCTTAAATCCCGGTCGAGTCGGGCAGGTATAACTGCTAGTTCCTGCTATTAGGCCTGCGGCCTTTTCTAGAATTGTCTGACATTTCTACAATAATGTACTCTTACTTGATATTCAATAACACTCACTATCCATGAGAAATAGGATTTTATTGAAATTTTAGTTTAAAAATGAGCTATCATCACAGCATTACATAACAGAGTAGATTTTATCGGAGTATTTCTTTGTAGACGAAGTTATTAATGAAAGAGCCTTGCTTTTCTGTTCCAACACTAAAGAAAAACAAATAATTTTTTTTAAGTTTGTTTTTTATTGTTATGTATTTGAACCTTACTCTTTTTTGTTTGAACTATTTTATTGGTTAAATCTAAAACATCATTTTTCAATAAATTTCAATTGTTTTATTTATTGGTGAGATATAAAAATACCGCCTAGTTATAAACATATTACCCAGTTATGATTGGTGATGATCGGTGCGGTAGTTTCCGAGATCCGACTCTTGGAGCATACATCGCAAGCTCCATTATAATAATATTTCATTATTTATCCATTATCATATTTACAACATGCTATTTAAATATTCAGAAAAACACGAATACAATTATTTTTACTTTAATCTAGTCATATATTGAAGTTCGTGTGTTGGTTTTATTCCAAGTCTAAGTTATAAATATATACATGTATAGCATATCACACAGTGAAGAGTTTGTTGGTGTATCTTTTGTGTTATGGTTGCAGTATATATGGACGTTTTTATGACCCATAAATCATAGATTTGACTAGATGACCAAAATATTTCGCTTTATTTTAAAAATCAGTGATGAATACTAGATTTGTCTTCTTGTTTTAATCATCGTTATATGTTAGGACATGACATTTTCATAACAGTAAACTATTCATTATTATTCAAAAATGACAATTAATGACTAAGGTCATTTTTGCTTTACGCAAATTTCCCATTACTGCCAGTTTTTAAAAGATGTCAAGAAACGAAATAATAAACAAATCAAAATTTCAATACGTTCTTATAAATTTATTTTAAAAACTACCGAAACAAGTATTATTACTCTAATCATTAATGCTCATTGTTGTAGCACTTGAAGTAAAGTGAGTAGTAAAGTCAACCACGTCATCAATGATGTTCTTATCTGCAAGTTTCGTATTTATATAAGCTACCGTAATGCACACCCTAGGTGTTGGTTACTACTCGAGTACAGTGACAATTGTACTCGTACTCTTTATCTTCTGAATGTTAAACATTCGCATTGTAAAGCGCTGTTTACTGTATAGAAGACGAAACTATTTTGAGCTTTTCCATAGTCATTTATGACCTTACTTCTCGCTGGAGTGATTTATGGGATTTTTTTCAGTCACCGATAAGTATTAGTTTGTAGACTCAAATCAGTGTTGTTAGGGTTAAGGATATTCCAAAGTGTAATAATATTTTTTGAAATGATAAAAAAATGTATTTTAACATTGTGTGTAAAAAGATGTTGTGCGCATTTTGATGTCACATAACACTCTTTTGCGATAGAAAGGTGAACAAATGAAATGGTAAATCCATATCTACATCTACATGTAATTACAGAACATTCAATATCCTACCTTTATCATTGTCAAAAAGTTGTTCTGCACAAATGATCTAACCCACATAGGTCATTTTTACATAACTGAAGACATTGATAGCACGAGTGTGGGTTGGAACTTTCCAAACTACAGCAGCACGATGAGTTTAGATAACACATTGGTCATTTTTACATAACTGAAAACATTGATAGCACGAGTGTGGGTTGGAACTTTCCAATCTACAGCAGCACGATGAGTTTAGATAACACATAGGTCATTTTTACATAACTGAAAACATTGATAGCACGAGTGTGGGTTTGAACTTTCCAATCTACAGCAGCACGATGAGTT
>NW_013669636.1:45496-46219 GCF_000517525.1 Limulus polyphemus
GAGAGAGAGCTTCATATGAAGTAGTGAGAAGCTGTGGCGTACAGCTTTAGAGAGAGACAGTTTTACATGGAAGTAGTGGGTAGCTGTGGCGTACAGCTTTAGAGAGAGAGCTTCATATGGAAGTAGTGAGAAGCTATGGCGTACAGCTTTAGAGAGAGAGAGAGCTTCACATGAAAATAGTGGGAAGCTGTGACGTACAGCTTGAGAGAGAGAGGGATTCACATGAAAGTAGTGGGAAGCTGTGTAGTACAGCTTTAGAGAGAGAGCTTCATATGAAAGTAGTGGGAAGCTGTGGCGTACAGCTTTAGAGAGAGAGAGCTTCACATGGAAGTAGTGGGTAGCTGTGGCGTACAGCTTTAGAGAAAGAGAGCTTCACATGAAAGTAGTGAGAAGCTATGGCGTACAGCTTTAGAGAGAGAGAGCTTCATATGGAAGTAGTGGGAAGCTGTGACGTACAGCTTGAGAGAGAGAGGGATTCACATGAAAGTAGTGGGAAGCTGTGGCGTACAGCTTTAGAGAAAGAGAGCTTCATATGGAAGTAGAGGGAATCTGTGGCGTACAGCTTTAGGATGAGAACTTCATATGGAAGTAGTGGGAAGCTGTGGCGTACAGCTTTAGAGAGAGAGAGAGCTTCACATGAAAATAGTGGTAAGCTGTGTAGTACAGCTTTAGAGAGAGAGAGCTTCATATGGAAGTAGTGGAAAGCTGTGTAGTACAGCTTTA
>NW_013669636.1:46229-47123 GCF_000517525.1 Limulus polyphemus
ACATTGGTCATTTTTACATAATTGAGAACATTGATAGCACGAATGTGGGTTGGAACTTTTCAAACTACAGTTTGTTTGTTTGTTTGTAATTAAGCACAAAGCTACACAATGGGCTATCTGTGCTCTGCCCACCACGGGTATCGCAACCCGGATTCTAGCGTTATAAGTCCGCAGACATACTGCTGTGCTACTGGGGGGCATCCAAACTACAGCAGCACGATGAGTTTAGATAATTTTTCACATGAAAGACTAGCATTTATCTAGTCCAGAAAATATCAAAAACTGTTTTGGGAATTTATGAATTTAGTCAGTTTTGCATAACAACGTCCATATATTTACTGTATTAAGGAAAGGTTGGGTTGTATATACTCTGTGACAAACAAAAGCGGGAGGAGGTTTGTGATCCTTTGGTGTGAGGGTTATTTAGCTTGTAAATTTCTTATTAATTAGTGAAGGGGATCTTAGTTTATAAATTCTGTGTTAATAATCTAGATGTAGTCAAGTTTAAGTATACCTATGAACAAATATTGGAATACTAATTGGTATATCTTCTGTGTCCATACAATAAGACAATATTTTGCACTGTAGTAATTCTCATTGACAATAGATGGCAGCAAAGTGTAAACTCAGTTTAATTTTCTTCAAGATATGGCGTGCAGCTTTAAAGAGAAAGAGCTTCACATGAAAATAGTGGGAAGCTGTGTAGTACAGCTTTAGAAAGAGAGAGCTTCATATGGAAGTAGAGGGAATCTGTGGCGTACAGCTTTAAAGAGAGAGAGCTTCATATGGAAGTAATGGGAAGCTGTGGCGTACAGCTTTAGAGAGAGCTTCATATGAAGTAGTGAGAAGCTGTGGCGTACAGCTTTAGAGAAAGAGAGCTTCACATGAAAGTAG
>NW_013669636.1:48099-51889 GCF_000517525.1 Limulus polyphemus
AAGCTGCGGCGTACAGCTTTAGAGAGAGAGAGCTTCACATGGAAGTAGTGGGAAGCTGCGGCGTACAGCTTTAGAGAGAGAGAGGGATTCACATGAAAGTAGTGGGAAGCTGTGGCGGATCCAGGGGAAGGTTCCATAAAGTCAAGAACACGTTTTCTTTTTTCCAATGTATCTTTATTATCAAAGGCCAAAAGTGAATATAAAGTAAAATAACATTGTTTATTTGGTTTCCTATTGATCATATTGTGCATCGAAAACAAAGTATGTTTTCTGTTTTTAAAATTTCCAAAAGTTTGTTTATAAGTTCAAAATCTAAATAAGAATCCGTGTATAATTTAACTATATCCGCGTTGAACTATGTGTTCTAAAAAGTAATCTTAATCGTAAATGTTCAGAGAAGTGTTACATATTATCAATAAACCTATTTCGTCACATCCGGTTCAGGTGACAGATGTGAGTGACAGTTTTTCGTTTACTTTACAAAGTAAATACACGTCAGAGGATAGCTTTATTCTGGAGCTAGCAGTATCATACATCCATATCATTTAGTAACTCCTTTAATTGACGCTATAAGGCAGGTTGTGGAGACAAACACATCTGTTCTCAGTAGATTTATCTACCATTATAATAACATGGACTGATAACAAACATGACGTACAAACCTATTTATTCATATTGCTGCATAGACAATTACCTACAGTAATATTTATTAAGAAAAACAAATGTATTAATTTAAATTAATAAGACCAAAATTAACTATAATATTAATAAAATGCAGCTTTCTAAAGACGCCCAAAACACATATAATTAATAACCTTTGAACGGCTTGTGAATATTTAAAGAAAAACAAAACAAGTCATTTCGAAATATACGAATACATTGTTATTGTTGACGTTACTTTGGTTCTAAGCTCTGCAAACAATAAACAACAATAAATTATATTAAAAATTATCGACCAAAAGCCATTATTCTTTTGTATAAATAAAACAGTAAAAATATTGAAACGAATCCTAATGTAAGTCAATAAATATGAAGACTGGCACTAAACATTATATTATAGACACCAAGACTAGTACTAAACACCATACCATAGACACGAAGACTGGCGCTAATCACTATACTACAGACACGAAGACTGGCGTTAAACATTACACAAATAATAGAACGTATTGATATCTGAATTATAGACTCAAACTTTAAGATATCTTGAGTGTTTCTACTTCTAGCTAGTGTTTAGTCGTCTTACGGAATTCGTACTTGAAGATATCTTATTCTTATAATATTAAAATTATTGTAAAGTTTTAAACGTTCCATGGGGCGATCTCATGACCCCACCGCTGATAAGAAGGAAATAAAACTACAGACACGTCACAGAGGTTCTTCTTCACCAGATAGTGTGATGTTCTTAGTCTTAACACGCACGTCGGACTAAGTTTTCCCTAGCACATAACACTCTGTATATACGTTTATATTATATTCTTGATCGTATTTCGTTGTTGCTGATACCGATTTATGCGTAAAAACGGCCTTGAGCTAACGACAGGGTAGGGGTGAAAACTAACCCTAGAATACTAAAGACAGCATAGCTATCGACAGACCTGCAGGTGAAAACTAACCCTAGAATACTAAAGACAACATAACTAACGACAAGACAAGACTACAGACGAAAACTAACAGCGAAATACTAAAAACAACATAACTAACTACAAGTCTGCAGACGAAAGTTAATCGTACTTTAGGAACGTTTAAAGACAAGTGTTTCTTGTTAAATTTTTCAAGAAGGTTACAGACTCTCTTCAAAAGGATATTTTATAGTTCTATAATAGCTTATATCTAAACTTTTTTATTTGAATTTCAAATCAGATCCTCCAATTAAAAAGAGACAAGATAGAAGATTATATTCTCAGTTCTCATACACGGGATTTCCAGTGTAACTTTTCTTCTCCAGTCCTGAAACGCCTGGATTCTTGTAGACTGGACTATGGTTGGCAATAGAAGGTACTGCAACTGGACTGAAGTCCAATGAACTAGATTTATAAGTGCTAACGTAAGCATTATGGGATTGTGAACTTGGGACATCATCAGAGTCTGAAGAATACGAGTCTTGGACTGGATAAGTCCCAGCTCTATGGGATTGTGAACTTGAGACGTCCTCAGATCCTGAAGAATACGAGTCTTGGACTGGATAAATCCCAGTTCTATGGGATTGTGAACTTGAGACGTCCTCAGAGCCTGAAGAATAGGAGTCTTGGACTGGATAAATCCCAGTTCTATGGGATTGTGAACTTGACACGTCCTCAGATCCTGAAGAATACGAGTCTTGGACTGGATAAGTCCTAGCTCTGTAGTATTGGGAATTGCTTGGAAACCTTATTGGTTCTGACACTGAACTTTTTCTAGGTGGTTGTTCGAAATCAACGTACGTGCCAGAGTTCAACTGATTAAACTCTGAATCACTAATTCCTGGTTGATTTAAAGAATTCAATTCATAACTTTGGCTGTTCCCATTCACTGCAACTGACTCATACTCTCCAACTTGTGGTGAATACAAACTGTTACTTAATTGGGGGTTAATGAGGTTGTAGTGGTTTTGGTCCTGTGGGATTGGAATATTAAGCTGGTTTCCTGTCGTATAAGGTTTATAGTAATATTGTATCTGGGGGGTGACGTATGGCTGCTGAACATAAGATCGACGACCAAACAACTTTGACATAAAAGTCTTGAAACGTTCGGTCAGGGAAGGCCTTTTGTAATAGTTATAAACCGTATTCGAAGAAGCAGGCTGTTGACTGTAGTACTGCAAGTAAGCAGTGGGATAACTTCCCACTACGAACTGCCTTGCCTTCCGCGTGGTTTCAGGCTCCTCCCCTCCCTCACCGGGCTGCTCGGCCGAGTAGGAACAAATAGAAAACGTCAATAGAAGCAGGAACTGAGAAGAAAAAAAAAGAGAAACAACTTCGTAAGTTACGATGTGACGTTTTGTATGGCACACATTTTAAAAGATATATTACGTGTCTTCGTTATTCTTAACAAGCTTACTATAGAACTTTTTTTGATGAAAAACAAACAAACTAAATACACATCAAGATGAACACAGAACATTCTAAATTAAATACTGAGCGTCGTTCTTACGGCAGTAAGTCCTTCGTGAATTATAATGGAAGATTGGTTTCTCATGACTGGTTAAAACGGAAGCATTTGTGACATGTCTGAACTGACCATAGACGTTCCTCAGTTTTTAGCAGTTTTATCGTTTCCCGATGTCAGTTTATCAAGTTTTTCTGTTATTATAAAAAGTAAAGTTATTTATAGAATCGTCTGTATCTAAGAACAAAACTCATTTTCTGTCATACTTTACTTGACATTTTTTATTAACTTCAAAACATTAAACGAAGATAGGCAGATGGGCTGTGAGGCAACAACCCGGAGCCCCTCTGACATAACGCAGTCCCAATCATGAAAGGTAAACTTCTAAAATTTATGACAGTAATACTTTTCTTTGCCAAGGGGTCTGTCTGACTATACACAGTCTAAAATCTTGCAGTCCCTCTTGTAAGATACACAAAATGTACACTTTTGGGATCCAGGGGCCTGTCTGATTATACACTTCTTTAGACCCTCTAGTTAAACACACAACATACAAACTTTACGAAACCATGCACGGGCCCTCATGCACAGTACTAAACATGATTTTATTTTATTTGTGCCGTAAGGTATTGTATTCTTTTACTTACGTAACATTACTAGTAATCGACTGTGGGGGTGGGGGCGAAATAGTCCTTCAAAGGAT
>NW_013669636.1:52830-54166 GCF_000517525.1 Limulus polyphemus
AGAACTCACACAAATATTGTACAATACCCTAGATATACTGTTGTAGTTAATATAGAACTAACACAAATACTGTACAATACCCTAGATATACTATTGTAGTTAATATAGAACTAACACAAATATTGTACAATACCTTAGATATACTGTTGTAGTTAATATAGAACTAACACAAATATTGTACAATACCCTAGATATACTATTGTATTTAATATAGAACTAACACAAATACTGTATAATACCCTAGAAACTACAACAGTATAAATATAGAACTAACACAAATACTGTATAATACCCTATATATTTCTCTAGAAACGTTTTGCCTCTCAGTAACCTGACCTGACGTTAAATTTGTTCAAGTAATGTCAATCGAAACTGGTCTATATGGCAGTAATCCGAATTGTTCTTATGTATTCTGTGAAACAGAGACAAATTGAGGGAAGAAAGACCCGGAAATTGACTTTGTATTTATTGACTAAACTTTCATTCATAGCGCACGTTAATCTGAATTGATTTGAGTCACAATTTTAAATATCGATGTAATACAATCTTTAAATTTTCAATCAAAAGAGTTACTATCATTTTAATTACCAAAGGTTTTAAATAATTTCAACCCATAAAAAATGTGCATTTAAAGAGCAGTCTACGTAAGTTTTGTTTTGTTTGCTATTATGCAGGCATCATTATGTACAAACATCATCAGTTGTCAAATGAAACAGCTCAACAAAGAAAACTAGACATCATTACGCATGTAGTCCAAATATGGCGTAATCATAAATGACGTGACTTTCTATAGTAAATATGGCGTAATCACACACTATGAACTTTCTATAGTAAAGTCCAACTATGGTGTAATCATACACTATGTGACGTTTTTCTCTAAAGTCCAAATATCACATCTAACAACATAAATTTGATGTAAGAGATGTAATGCTGATGACGTAATATTGATATAAATACCAGAAGTTGGTTTAGAAATCTAATTGTTTGGTTCTTTGTCTTCTCCTGACATTTTTACAGTAAAGTATCATAGTTTTTCTCCAACTAAAAATAAAAACAAAATAGAAGTCTCGAGTTACTTCAAAAGATAAAAGTAAAGAACTAGAACTTAAAAATAAGAAAGTACTGATGAGTGGTTGATACTAGAACTTAAAAATAAGAAGTACTGATGAGTGGTTGATACTAGAACTTAAAAATAAGAAGTACTAATGAGTGGTTGATACTAGAACTTAAAAATAAGAAGTACTGATGAGTGGTTGATACTAGAACTTAAAAATAAGAAGTACTGATGAGTGGTTGATACTAGAACTTAAAAATAAGAAAGTACTGATGAGTGGTT